>NW_015176084.1:34036-140896 GCF_001447785.1 Gekko japonicus | reverse complement strand
CCCAGGAATCATGTGGGTTGGGTGTCCTCCAGCAGTGACAGAAAAGCTGGGGCCAGCAGGAAGTAGGCTGACCATGGGGGACACCCAACCCATGTGATCCCCAAGGCTGAAGCAACCTCCTTCCCTGCTGGTGCCAGTTCTTCTGTCCCTGTCCTGGGCTCCTGGGGTGGGTCCACCTGCTATATTACCACTGTGGCCTGTGGCCATTTCTCTGCTGCTGCTGTGTGGCTCAATGTGGCTGTCTCCTCTGCCTTGCTGCTAACTGTCTCAGCTGGCTGCCCCCTGTGTGCTGCTATCCTCTTCTCCTCCACCAGCCTCTTCGCCATCAGTCTTTTGGGTGAGTTCCTGCTGGGAGGTCTGGATGTTGGGGGCATCCTCAAGTGATGGGGGGAGGGTGTGGGAGTGCCCCAGGCTTTCCTGGAATGCCAGGCGATGGATGGGGGCTGCCCATTGAAGCGGCACCCACTCTTGACTACAGACAGGCTGCTCCCTGTTTTCTGTGTTTCTTGTGCAGTCCCTTTAAACGGAACAGCAGGGAGTGCTCCCAGCCACTCAGCTGTTTTTGCAGCTTTGTGCTGGAACAGAAAGCAGTTTTTAAGGGGATCAGAGTCCCTTTAAACCCCTGCTTTCTTCTCTAGCCACTAACCAGCATGAACCACACAACCACACAAACTGCCTTAAAATTTAATGGAAGTCCATCACAAATTTTGCTTTGTAGTTCAGTTTGTGCTCATACCTAATTACCATATATGGAATAAGAAATTCCAGATGTTCAAGCTGGGTTCAGAACAGGAAGTGGCACTAGAGATCATATTACAAATTTATGGTAGTTACTGGAGCATAAGAGAGAATTTCAAAAGAAAATAATCTTTTGTTTCATAGATTACAGCAAAGCTTTTGACTATGTAGATCATGAAGTGCTATATTTGGTTTTTAAAGAAATGGGTGTGCCACAGCATCTGACTGTTTTGATGCACAACCTATACTCTGGACAAGTGTCCATTGTTTGGTTAGAATATGGAGAAACAGAATGGTTTCTAGTTGGCAAAGGATGCATTTTATCTCCCTATCAGACAAGAATGTAGAAATGACTAGTGATGAAGGTTAAAGCAGAAGGTGCCAGAGCAGGCTTATAGCTGAACATCAAGAAGACAAAAGTAATGACTACTGGGGAATTACACAACTTTAAGGTTGACAATGAAGAAATTGACATTGTTCAGGATTTTCTATTCCTTGGCTCCATCGTCAACCGAAAGGGCGACCACACCCAATAAACCCAAAGGAGACTGAGACTGGGAAGGGCAGCCATGAAGGAGCTAGAAAAGATCCTTAAGTGTGAGGATGTGTCACTGGCGACCAAGATCAAATTAATTCATGCCGTAGTATTACCCATTACTATGTATGGGTGTGAAAGTTGGACAATGAAGAAAGTTGACAGGAACAAAGTAGATTAAATTAAAATGCGATGTTGGAGGAGAGTTTTAAAAATACTGTAGACTGCCGAAAAGACAAATAAGTGGGTTCAAGACCAAATCAAACATGAAGTCTCCCTAGAAGCAAAGATGACTAAGCTGAGGCTATCGTACTTTGGTTATATTATGCGAAGATATGAGTCACTGGAAAAGACAATAATACTAGGAAAAGTTTCAGGAAACAGGAAAAGATGAAGACCCAATATTTATTTTATTTTATTTATCCTTAGATTAGATTTGTATCCCGCCCTACCCCTGAGGCTCAGGGCGGCTAACAAGGGCACAATGTGCCAAAATTAAAACAATAAAAACACACAATATAAAACAGTAAAATACAATAACAAAATTAGACACAAGATGGGTAGATCTTAAACCTAACGGTAGCTTTACCAAAATCTATCATCCACTTCGTGCAGGGGCACCTTGCCCCCCAAAGGGACCAGATAGTTGTGGTGATGGTGCGACGGTGCATAGGTGGCAATGATGGAGTACTAGTGGCGGCGGCTCCTACTCAAAGGCCTGGCAGAAAAGCTCCGTCTTGCAGGCCCTGCAGAACTGAAGTGCAGTGCTTTTAGCACAGGCTGAATGTGGTCCCTCCTCGAGAGACCCATCAACAACCTGGCTGCAGCATTCTGCACTAGCTGCAGCCTCCAGATTTGTGACAAAGGCAGCCCCATGTAGAGAGCGTTACAGTAGTCTAACCTTGAGGTAACCTTCGCATGGATCACTGTGGCCAGGTCCTCACGGCTAAGGTAGGGGACCAGCTGCCGAGCCAGCCGAAGATGATAAAAGGCCACCCTGGCAGTAGCTGCCACCTGGGCTTCCATCGTTAAAGAGGAGTCCAGGTGCACACCCAAACTCCTATCCTCCAACGCTGGTACCAAAGGCATCCCATCAAAGGTCGGGAGAGGGAGCCCCAACCCTGAGCCAATCCGACTCAGGCCCAGGACCTCCGTCTTTGCCGGGTTTAGTTTCAACCGGCTCAGTTTGAGCCATCCAGCCACAGCCTGTAATGCCTGATGTAGGTCATTCGGGGTAGAGTCCGACCGGCTGCCTAGCATCAGATAGAGCTGGGTGTCATCAGCATATTGATGACACCCAAGCCCACAACTCCGGGCAATCTGGGCAAGGGGGCACATGTAGATGTTAAACAACATCGGGGACAACACAGCCCCCTGAGGCACCCCACACTCAAGGGGATGTCTCTGGGACTGCTGGTCCCCTATCGCCACCCTTTGTCCCCGACCTTGGAGAAAAGAGGCAAACCATTGAAGGGCAAGCCTCTGAATCCCCGTGTCGGCGAGGAGATGGGTCAGCAGCTGGTGGTCAACCGTGTCGAACACGGCCAACAGATCTAACAACACCAGTGCTGCCACACCACCCCAATCCAGATGCCTACGGAGATCGTCAGTCAAGGCAACCAACAATGTCCCTTCTAAACAATAATTATATGAAATCTTGGTTGAATCGCACAATCCGTCAGCAGAGAGTGGAACACAGAAAAGATCTGCAATCAGTGTTCCCTCTAAGGTGAGTTAGTGTGAGTTAGCTCACAGTTTTTTAGCCTCCTGCTCACACATTTTTGTCTTTTCTCAGGAAGGATGGCTCCAGAGCAAACTCATTTATGCAGTAGCCAAATCGCTCGCTCACAACTTTAATGCCAGTAGCTCACAAAACAGAATTTTTGCTCACAAGACTCCACAGTTTAGAGGGAACATTGTCTGCAATCCATATGTTTGTGGATTGCAGGATCCAACCTATTATATCCTGCCTCTTTGCATGCCTCCTGCAAGGGGTTATACTAAAGTAAGGCATTATCTATTAAAGTTATCCATTATATGGGAGTACTAGATACTAGTAAAGGTTTGGAAATAAGCGAAGTTGTGTTAGCTACACCTCAGCTACAGTCAAGCTTCTATACATCTAACATTTTTGAAGTATGGTAGACTGAAAAATATCTACAATGTGATGTACCTGAAGCGGGGCCTTTTCTGTGCTGGCAGCCTCCATGTTGTGGAATACCCTCCCCTGTGACTCTTGCTTGGCTACAGCTATTTTGATTTTGGAGAGCCGGCATGGTGTATAGTGGTGTCAGACTAGGATCTGGGAAACCCGAATCCTCACTCTGCCACGGAAGCTTGCTGGGTGACTTTGGGCCAGTCACTCACTCTCAGCCTAACCTACCTCACAGGGTTGTTGGTTAGGATAAAACAGGAGAGGAGAATGATGATAGCTGCTTTGGGTCCTCACTGGGGAGAAAGGCAGGCTATGATGAACAAGGCAAATAAATAAATAAATAAAATTACCATGTTATATTGTTTCTTATACTTGAACAGTTCTCCAGGTTTTCCTGACTTGTCAGTGAGTGGCCCGATTTTCGCCATCCATGTGGGGGCATTCAGTTTATTGTTAACTACAGGGATCATCTAATTTAGAAAGTGAGCGATATGCACATCCATATGTCTCCCCCAACCCCGTCTCCTCTATATGATTCTCTGTGCTCATTCCTGTTTTGGATTCCCTTCAGAGTTTCAGGAAACACAAGTCCCCCTCTGTATGTGAGACCAAGGCTATCTACCCTTCTTTGCTGCTGCTTAAAGATAGTCCTGCACGCAGCTGAAAATCCTGTTCAAAGGAATAATGTCTCATCATTAGGCCAGCTGTCAACAATCCAGTGATTTGTCATCTCTGCCCTGCAGCTGGTACTGTTTCGTTTGCTGTCTTTTTTATTTGTTTTCACTCTTGTTCTTTCCTTCTCGCTCCTCACATCCTTTCTTTGGCTGGTTTCATGTTCTTTGTTTGTTGGATATAGGATTAGCCTGTGCAAACTACATCCAGTCTAATAGTGTTGCAGAGTTTGCAGCCTTACCAGGTTTACATGAAGGATTTCCGGCTATCAGAAATCCATAGAACAAAATGGATGCAAAGAGCATCACTTATCTTCTAGGGGAAGAAAGGCCTTCACATGATTTAACAGGATTTCAGCTGTGTAAAAGGCAATGTTTAAAAAAGAGAACCATAAAAGAGAATCTGAGTCATCTAACATTGTTTCCAAAGAGCTAAATCACTGTGTCTATGGAGAGAAGAAGAAGAAGAGATTGGATTTATACCCCGCCCTTCACTACCCAAAGGTGTCTCAGAGCGGCTGACAAACTCCTTTCCCTTCCCCTCCCCACAACAGACACCCTGTGAGGTAGGTGGGGCTGAGAGAGCTCTTGACAGAAACTGCTCTTTTTCAAGAACAGCTCTTATCCAATGTTACCTTAGCAGACACGTGTGAGTTTTTGTGTCTGTGTCCTTCAGGTATCGCTAGCTATTCCTGCAGTTTCCACTGTTCCTGTAGTGACATAGGAAGAAAGTACCCATGCTGCAGTGGTTCCCATGCCATGTTGAGCTCGGTTATGGCTGTAACAGCTCAACAAGTGAAATCCTATATGAGTTCATATTGCACTTTTCATCAGATAGAAGCCCACTCCAACAACTACACATTTAAAAACATCTAGGTATTTAGGTTGACTGATACCAACTAGGGTTGCCAATTGCCTGAGGGGAAAATGCCCTGCCCTTTAATAGAGGTTTAATGGGACGTTGTTGCCTGCCTATTCTGTGCCACAATGCATATAGCTGCGGGATAATCTCTCCAGAAAAGGTGTGGAAGCATGTATAACTGGGGTGGATTGGTCACTAAGGCCACCGGGAAAAGTCCCAGTGGGGTGATGGCTGATCTCTGGGACCAACCTGCCCCCAAGTGAGGGAGTGGCCCCATCTTAGGCAAAGTGGATATAAGCCACCATGATGAGATGGTGGCCTGCATGGGGAAGACCCAAGCCAGGGTGGGTGAGGCAGGCTTGGGTAGGTGGCGCAGCAGCCCAAACCTCTGTATGGGCACTCAAACACCTTGAGCTGGTGGCCCAAGCATTGGCAAGTGAGCTGCCATTATGAGCCATCACCAACCCAAGGAAGGGATGGGCAAATCACTGCCACAGGGTAGAGGTGGCCTGAAGCAGGAGTGGGTGAGTCACTGAGGAGGAAAGGGGAACCACCTGCTTTTGAAAGCCAGTGGCGACCTGAGGAAGGGATGGGTGAGCTGCTGAAGAGTAAGTTTGGGCAAGCCGTTGCTATGAGCCACCACCAGTCCAAACTCCATGCAGGTGAGGTGGCAGCCCAAGTTTGCTCATTCTGTCTCAATCAGGGGATGGAATAGGGGTGTGTAGGGACCCTTGCAGAGTCATTTCTTCCTCCTACTCAGCCTCTGATGTATAGCAGTTCTGCATCACATGAAGCATATTACCAGCTAATGTATCTATGAACCAGGCCACGGATTCCAATTTTAGGCATAGTTCTAAATTATGGCCAACTTCATTCTTGTTTACATTTTACTTCAGCAGCACAAATGTGCAACCGTTTGTATAGGTACATAAACATACAATTTTCTTTGCTTCCCTGTTAATGTAGAATATGTTTTCCTTGTGCTACTTCTCAGCTGAGTGTAATCACTGGAGCAAAAGGCTACGGTGACCATGTTCCTTGGCTAACCACAATTCTAACTAATATCTTTTAATGTTTTGTGTTTACTGTTTTTATTTTGTATATCACTTTGGGCAGAATTTTAATTAATATCTTTTAATGTTTTGTGTTTATTGTTTTTATTTTGTATATCACTTTGGGCAAGTTCCTTGGGAGGCAATATTACAATGTTCCAAATAAATAAATAACAGATTTTGTAAATGGATTTTCTCTCTAAGTTTATAACTTTTTCCATGTAGTGTGTAGTAAATCACTTTCTAAAGAATAAGTGTATTAATTCAAAGTTGAATGCTTTAATATTAATGAATGATGCTTTGATATATGAAACTAGTTGATAATATTGAGTGTAAACAAGTTTTGACTTTTCCAAATATAAAAATGGTGGCTTTTCAGAAAAAAGAATGAGAAAGAAAAAAAGAGGAACAAATATTTAGGCTAACACGTTCAATAACGTATTACACATGGCTTTCCCACCAAAATGTTAGTAGTACTTAATTTATTTTAGCTGTGTCCTCTTGTTTCTTTTGGTGACTTATGCCAAGCTTCTGTCCTGTGGTAGAGGAATTCCAGTACGGGGGGGGGGGAGAGTTTTAATTAAAAATATTAGGCATAAAAAGTATTAGTCTACCCTTGCTTTATTAATAACAGATTATTGGCCTTTGAAAAAGTAGAATTATATATTCGGAACCCACACATGTTATTTTACTGAAATAATTCTCAGCATAGCACGTTGCAGTTGATAAGTGGTTGTGTTAGCAGATATTTTCTTTCTCAATCTGCTGCTGCTTTGCAAAGGGCAGCCCATTGACTGATAGAAATCAAAATTCAATTCAGGCTGCAATCCTATGCTTCCTTAATTAAAAGTAAGCTTCATTGTACTCAGTTGGGGCTTATTTCAGAGTAAATGTGCATAGATGGCATATCTTCAAATAAACTGGAGTTAATGCTTTCAAAGCTGATTTCAGGCATGATGCTAAACACCTGAATCAGAAAGCACATATGATTAGATACTTGGACACCTAGACCAAATCATGCCCAGAGAACGAGCATCTCTTCATTTTCCCTTCTATCTGTTCAACCTTTGAACACATTATTTTTAATTGTACGTATACATTGTTCCACAATTTTGATGCATGGCTCATGTGCATGATTTATCCTTCTCATAAGATGTTACATTTATACATGGTAGGAGGTGTAAATATTTATTCATGCCATATACAGTCTCATGATGTGTTACTATGATGTCATTAATACCATAAATGTAATCAGATGCAAACTGATTTGTTGCCTGGACATCAGTGTTATACATATTCCAATAACAAAAAAATGAACATTAAAGCAGTGCTGATCATGTAGGTCAATGTTACCAGCTTTACAAAGGAAAATGATCTGTTTGCACTGTTTGTTTCAGATATTGAGTGGATAGTGGAACTGATAGCTGATGTGACCAGTACACCGTGTGCCTCCCTCCCCCCGTGCCTGGTTGTCTGGCCCAAAATTCAGTCATACAGTTCCAGCACTAGGACCTGGCATCAGAACCTGATTTTCAGGGATTTCAATGGAAAGGAAAAAAGCACATAAGATTAAAAAGAAGCCTGTTTTCCAGATTAAATTGCAGAAAATAAGTGTATTTTATAAGCATTTGCTGTGCTCCCTTTATGTTCTTTGTAATACCACAGGACATAGAAGCGCCATGTGGTCTGAAACAAGGTGGGAGGTAGTGAAAAGTACAATAGAGAGGACTATGTGGACATCGTAGTAAGCAAGTTAATGCAAACCGTATCAGTCTGGACAGAAATAGAAGTACTAAGATGTGTAATATGATGACCAGAGCGTAGAACATTACAATAATCAAGACGGGAAAAGATTAAAGACTAAAAAAAAGTTTGAAGTGGAAACAGAAAGAAAAGAACAATTATTAAAAAGGAAGACATGACAAGACTTGGCAAGTGAATCTGTCTAGTGGGGAAAGTACAACATAAGAAAGATAATACCAAGACCATGTACATGATCAAAGGAGTGTTACATAAAATCAGCAATAGAAAGAATAAGAGCCAATTTACACATTAGTCAGCTTACAGAGAAGCCACTGAAAAAAATGGCATCCTCATAGTGAATGGTCCCTGACCCAGAAGGAGTATCTAGGGACCCTTAACACATGATATAACAGCAACACAGTGTGAGTTTCACCGCCTGTATCAACCATTAAGATGGGTTGGTTGAGAAAACTCACAACTTGATGATGCTTTTGTCTGACCAAAGCTGAACAAACACCATATTTTTACAGCAGTAATGGTTTCCTGATGGACTGGTTCCTGGTGGTGATACTTCTTCCATTGGTCTTTGGTTTATAGAGTTCCTTAGGGGTACATCTGGACTGGTTCCCCATGCTACTTAACATCTGAATGAAACTGCTGGGTCAGATCATCCATAACTTTGGAATCCAGTGTCATCAACATGCCAATGACACTCTCTTTTACCTGTTAATTTTTTTTTTGTACCTGTAATCAAGTGGTGGCTCAAGTGGTTAAGACGCTGAACTGCAGGCTGTGGAAGGTCAGTAGTTCAGCAGTTCAAGACCCGGGTGCCGCATGATGGAGTGAGCTCCCATCTCTAGTTCCAGCTCCTGCCAACCTAGCAGTTCGAAAGCAAGAAATTGCAAGTAGATAAATAGGTACCACTTCGGTGGGAAGGTAACAGCGTTCCGTGCGCCTTGGTGTTTAGTCATGCCGGCCACATGACCACGGAAACGTCTTCGGACAGCGCTGGCTCTTCGGCTTTGAAACGGAGATGAGCACCGCAACCCTAGAGTCGGATTCGACTGGCTTTCGAGCAAGGGAACCTTTACCTTTACCTTTACCTTAATCAGAAAGTAAGGACAGAAGATATGTACAGAGCTGGGTATAAACAGGCTACATTTTTGCTGCTACAGCTTCTGTCAGGTTCTATAATCCCAATTGCTTGCAAGATACAATTCAAGGTGAATCATGTTAATTGAGGGGAGGCTGAGAGCCCCAAGGAAGCCAATGGGTTAGATTCATTGATTCACAGATGCAAGGATGGCAGATTTCCCCCATATTCCTGTCTCCCAAACAGCTCTTTCTGACTCCAGGAAAGTTTATTTCTAAGTCTGGAGGATCTATGTGGACCAATAGCCTTATGAGCTGAGTGATTGAAGTGAGGAGGGGGAAGGTGTGACATTGCCATCCTGCAAGCCCCGACAGAGTGATTTTGGTCCTTTCCCTCTCCACACTGCAGCCTCCTGATCATCTTGGCTATTAGTTCCCACAGGTCCCACGACCCAAGGAATAAAATTTCCCAGGATTAGAAAGAACTGCTATGGGGAACAGAATGCAGGAAAAATCTGAGACCATAGGCCCCTTCCATAGATGGCTCACTAGATCCAACCCAGAGACTTGAACTCACGCGGCTCCACAGCAGTGTTCCCTCTAAGCTGTGGAGTCTTGTGAGCAAAAATTGTACTTTGCGAGCTACTGGCACTAAAGTCCTTTTTGGGGGGATGATAGAAGGCAACCCATGCTCATCCCTCCCTACAAACACGCACCTGACGGCCAAGCACCAGTTCCATCAAATAAGTGAACAGAGGTTCCCAGCCAGAAGTTACCACAAGGAAGGCAAAATCTCAAGTTCCCTCCAAGCTAGTTGGGGACCTGATAGAAGTTCTTTCTAGTTCTATAAACCAGCAACTGACCCAACTCCATGGCAAAGGAACCAGTTAGACCACAGAAAACATATACATGGTGGGAGGAAAGGAAAGCGAGGCACGTACTTGCCCCACACCTGGCTCATGGCCCCTATATTCATTTGACATGTATCACAGTGCTGTGGTTTCCACCAAGGCCTGCATCTGGCTGCCCAACCCTTGAGGGCAGGAGCGACTCACCAGTCCTGTTCCTTTGCATGCTGGGAACAAACAGGTTTTCCCACCTGATAGGGCTGCCGACAGTAAATGGCACCCAAGCAAGAGAATTTGAGTGATGAAGACAAATTCTTTTTGGGGTGAAAGAGAGCTGCTCTGACACAATACCACCACTTCTGGTTTTGTGCCAGAAATAATGTCATGTGTTGTTGCGATGCCGAATCCCCCATCCTAATTTCCCTCACCAACCTGCCCAGTGTTTGCAGGGAACAGGAAGTCCAGGCTGGGGGACCTGTCAAACTTACAACCAGATAATGGGAGCTGTGCACAAGCAGAATCATTTGCAGCAAAACCCTCAATTTGAAATCAAGAACTTTGCAATTATCATTGTGGTCATACTAAAAGCAACCTCCCCCCTCCCACTGTTAGAAGCCCCCCCCCCCCCCAAAAAAAGTTGACTTAAAAATTTAAGTTTTGTATTTTGCATTTGACTTTTTATTGGTCTTTTGTGTTAACTGGGCAAGAAAAGTAATGGGATGGGATGAAAACATATCATGGGATATTATAATAAAAGATGTGTTACTGAAACAGTATGTGCAATTTTTATGCCTTTCTTCCCTTATTTTTCATTTTTATCAGTGCAGATTATGTAAACCTGACACATTTGTGTATGTGAAGCAGATGCAAAATGAAGCCGTTTCTTCTGTTGTGAACATATTTTTTCAATCATAGATAAGATTAATGGAAATGTTCTTTTCTTAAAAAAAAGGTTTTGCTAAATGAAAAAAACACATTAATTATATATCTAACACAAGGTTTTTCTGGATACGTCTGGAAGCTAGGAAACATAATTTTTTAATGAAAAAAATATTGTTTCCTTACTGAACCAAAGTTCATTTGTATCAGCATGGATAACAGCATGTGTTATTGCACAAAGGCATGCAGAGAATCATGTGGGAGGTTTAAAAATCTGGTTTACTTATTTAAAAATAATAATGTAAAAGGTTTCTAGCACAGTCAGTGTCTCTGCAGTTTTGCATAAATGAGGATTCCTCATTGACCCAGCACGAACCCATTACCAATACCTCCTAATAACCATAAATTGGTTTTAACTCATATCTTCATAAGAACCTAAGAAGAGCCCTGCTGGATCAGACCAATGGTCCATCTAGTCCAGCATCCTGTCTCACACAGTGGCCAACCAGTCCCTCTGGAGGGTCAACAACATGGCATAAAGGCTGAGGCCTTCCCCTGACATTGCCTCCTAGCTCTGGGATTCAGAGGTTTAGTGCCTATGAATGTGGAGGTTCCCCTCAGTCACCATGGCTAGTAGCCATTGATAGACTTATCCTCCATGAATCTATCTAATCCCCTTTAAAGCTGTTTATTCCTATGGCCATCACTACATCCTCTGGCAGCAAATTCCACATTTTAATCACTCTGTGTAAAGTAGGATTTCCTTTTGTCTGTCCTGAACCTACCACCCATCAGCTTCATTGGATGTCCTTGAGCTCTAGGATTTTGGGAGAAGGAGAAAAAATTCTCTTTGTCAGCTCTCTCTACTGCATGCATCTATATATCTAATAGAGAAGGTGCACGTGGATATCTAAATCTGCACATCGGGGGCACCTGGGGGGCAGGGAGATTTCCCTGCACATTTGGGGCAATCCCCAGAAGTGAAGAAAAATCTAAAAACTGTAAAAAAATATAGGGGGGATACTTAGATCCCCCCAAAAGTAAAGGAGCGTTCCTTGTGCTCTGAGAAGGCTTTGCCACCGCCACAGGGAATGGGGGGGGGCGGGTGGGAGAAGGCTTGGCAGGCCAGCCTTGCCACTGCTGCTAGGGAAGAAAGCTGGGCAGGCCAGCCTCCTCGCCGCCACCGCCGCTGCTGGGGAGGGAGGGAGAAAGCTTGGCGGGCCGGCCTTGCTACTGCTGCTGGAGAGAGGGGGAGGGAGAAAGCTTGGCAGCCGGCCTTGCCACCACCACTGGAGGGGGAGGGGGGAAGGAGAAGGCTGGGCTCACCTGCTGCCGCTTCTGCAGGCCGGGAGCTGTGGGGAATACTTCCCCCCCACCCCGCGAGTATGTGAGAGCCACGAGGACAACCGCCAATGGCTACAGCCCTCCGCACAAACCATTGCCTCAGAAACCGTCCCTGCAGCCTCTACCTGGAGATCTATTAGCCTTCCATGCACTTCTGTGTATGATGAGGCTCTGTGGGAGGACTCTACTCGGCAGGAGGCTTCCTAAGCTGTTCGCTCTGCTCCTCTGCAGTACCACGTGGCTTTATTTACACTTTCCAAGACCGGTAAAAGCCCAAGTGAGATATTTTGGAGAGGAGCCCCTCTCACCATCTGAGCATTGTGTTTAATGTCTTGCATTGTACCTGGAGTCTGAACTGCCTTTTAGCCTTGAACTGCTACTGGACATGGCCCCCACGAGAGAGAGAGAGAGAGAGAGAGAGAGAGAGAGAGAGAGAGAGACTAATTATGCCAGCCCTCCTCCTTCCCCCCATCCACTAAAGGAGACTTAACCTTTTGAATGCCAGGATGCAGTGGTTTCTGATGCACAGGGTTGCTTTGAAGATTGTAGTGCTGTGCCCAGTAATTTCCCACCCCCTGCAATCTGCAGGAGATGTTCTGTGAAAGAGAAGAGGGGAGCTTGAAATCTCTTTCTCTCTCTCTCTAAAAAAGAAAAAGGAATATATGGGTGTTGTTTTTTTTTAAAAAAACTCAAAACGATTAAAGGAGAGCCTGTAGCTAAGTGGCCATTGATAGGCAACCATCGCTTTCCAGGCTAGGTTCTATGAATAAAAGGCAAGGGAAGGGGGCAGAGCTCAAGGGATTCATTGGGGCCAGGTTAAGAAAATCCTAGAGCTGTTCTGGTCAGTTCTGAGGAGGGCAGGGTTTGGGGCCTCAGCCAGATATAATGCCACAGAATCCACTCTCCAAAGGAGCCATTTTCTCAACTTAGAGGGACAGACCTCAGTCATCTGGAGTTCAGTTGTAATTTGGAGGTGTCCAGGTCCCACCCTGAGGCTGGCAACCCAAGACCCGGCAACAACTTCTGGGTGAGTTGATATATTTGAATATTTGATGGGTGGAGCCTGGGGAGCCTGGGGTTTGAGGAGGGGAGGGACCTTAGAAGAGTGTAATGCCATAGATTCCACCCTTCAAAGCAGCCATTTCCTCCATGAGAACTAGGGTTACCAGCCTCCAGGGTAGACTGTATGGCATTACACCCTGTTGAAGTCACTTCCGTCCCCAAACCTTGCCTCCCAAGTCTCCACCCTCAAATTTCCAGGAATTTCCCAACCTGGAGCTGGCAACCCTAAGGAAAATGGGAGAGGCTATGGGGACTTTCAGGAAAGGGTAAGAGGGAATAGTGGGGGAAATGAGATGCCTCCCGCAAGTCCTTGCGGGTTCCCACTTGTAATTTTATAAACCTGTATCACGTCCCCCCCTTAGTGGTCTCTTTTCTAAACAGAAAGGTCCTCGACTCTTCAGCCTTTCCTCATGGGGAAGGTGCTCCAATCCTTGATGGTTGCCCTCCTTTGTACTTTTTCCAGCTCTGCAATGTCCTTTTTGAGATACGGTGACCAGAACTGTACACAGTATTCCAAATGAGGCCGCACCAAAGGTCGATACAGAAGCATTACAATATCAGTTGTTTTAGTCTCAATCCCTTTCCTAATAATCTATAACATAAAGTTTGTCTTTTTCACTGTGGCAGCACACTGGGTTGACACTTTTACTGATCATCCCAAATAATGCACTTCATGTATTAATTTTTTTCCAACTTTTACCATGCTAGCATCCCTGCTCTTGCTCTAGCACACCTGAATCCTTGCTGCTGCTCAAGCTCCTGCCCTGCTCATCTCATAGACAGAACTCCCAATATTTGAAAATACAAGTAAGGAGGACCCTTTGTGATCTTGGAAGTATCCAATCTCTTTCATAACTTTATGTACTAACTATATGTGGGGAGAGTTTTATTTTGAAGATCGCATTTAAGAAAGTGATTCGTGTCAGGGATCTTTTTGTAGCAGGAACTCCTTTGCATATTAGGTGACACACCCCTAATGTAGCCAGTCCTCCAAGAGCTTACAGTAGACCCTGTAATAAGAGCTCTGTAAGCTCTTGGAGGATTGGCTACATTAGGGGTGTGTCGCCTAATATGCAAAGGAGTTCCTGCTACAAAAAGAGGGCTGATCCCTGTCATACCTTGGCATGGATCCTGCCTAGACGTCCACACAAACAAGGATAGGTGAAGATTTTCACCGAATTCCCCCTGAGCTATTCCTGGGGAGCTCTGTCCCCAGAAACAGCATTTTTTTTTGGGGGGGGTAGGCAGCTGTAGGAGGGAGGAACCAGCAAAAAGTCTCTCCCTTTCCTTGCGCTTGTGAAAATCTAGGTGGGATCTAAGCCATTCTGTGGTACAATGTCACACGGGGGATGATGTTGTTTCAGAAGCTGAGAGTTTAAATTTAAAGCTCGTTCTCTGAGATCCACCTGGTAGTGTACCATAGTAGGTGAGACTGTGTTATTCAAATCACTATACATGCGTCAGGGCTGTAGCGTGCACATGTATTTTGGGCACCTATATACCTGGGATCTTAGCCTGTATATACCAAGGTCCAGGCTCAGATCAACACTCAGAAAAAGGAGGGGGGAAAGACTCTTAAGCAAACAGGGTTTTTATTATATAAGCAGGAGAAAAATATTCTATGCAGGCCCCGGCCAGACGTGCCAGAAAACGCAGGGGGGAAGCGCGGCTATTTGCACCGTCGCATTCTGATACGCTATTATGTGATCAGACGCGACAGCAGCTTCCCCACAGCAAAGAGGACGATGGGGGAGGAAGCCGCACGCCGGCGCGATCACACCAGGAGGCTGTCATAGGCAGCCTGTGGCAAAGTGTTTGCTAGTACATGCGGTGTGCTAGTTTTTTACTGCGCGGCTTTGGCAGCTTGCCATGGGTTCGCCACGGGAGTGCTATGCCTCCAAGATGTTCCCATGTGATCATGCCCGGATACTCCGCAGGACTCCCGTGCCTTCAGCGGGGCAAATGCTCCGTGTGACCAGGGCTGCAGTATGGTAAAGCGGCAATGAAAACTACAGACTAGATAAAAAGCAATATGGTCAATAACACATAAAAACCTTTCCCTGGAAAAACTGCCTGTCTACAGGGGAATAAACCTATCAAAGAAAGGAAAACATATGAGTTTGATCCTGGAGACAAGGGGGATTGTCCTAAATGGCAACCAAGCAGCATTGGGGGATGAAACTGACCAGGTAGGGGAAGCAAGTGCAGAGATAGGCCTGTAAAGTAAAGAAGTGAGAGGCTAGCCATGAGGCTGGGATTACAGGATGGGTCCAAACCAGCTACAAAAATTGGGAATGTGGGATAAATTTTTATGCCTTTTTGCCTGGGATGAGGAGGGGGAGGAGTGTTGGCTTCAGAATGTGGGGATAATAAAAATGCAATCTTTTGAGAATGTGCACAGCTGAAAATAAATCCTTTGTCTATGTTGTGGAGAGAAGTTTTCCCTTTTTGCATGTTCCCTTGGGGAGATCTGGAAGTCAGATATGTATGTCCGTATGGCTGGGTACTTGTCATGACTGGGGAAGTGCTAGGGATCTCCCTGTCTGGTCATTGAGATATGGTGGAAGTTGCTGGAATCAGGCCCATTGTTTATTGTTTTGGAGATCAGAGTCATTGTTTTGGAGATCTGGATCGAATTATCTGGAAGGAGGCATCAAGGTCCTTGGGGAAATGACCTTCCACTGCATCCCTCTTAAGAGTAGTTCTATGCATAATTGATAAAGGAGCTGCCCAGCATTCCTTTCCTCATTTGGCATGACTCACTGCCTTTTGGCTCCTTGTATCATTTCTTAGGCCCACACTTAGGTGTATATGTGTAGAAATACGATTCATAATATACAGGAATAAAGGGTCCTCATGGGGTGAGGGTATTGGAGGCATCAACTATATACGAGAAATTTCTACTTCAGATCTCATCATGGTCATGAAAAGAAGGCCAAAGTTTCCTACAAATTATTATGAGCACCTGTCTCCCCCCCTTTCTGGGGTTAATAGTTGCTCCAAGACATGACTGAGGGAATAATATGGAAATAAAGGGATAATCCCCCTTTCCTCCATTGTGATCATCCTGATCCAAACTCCTCTCACACAACATGGCTGCTTCTTAATGTTAAAGAAAGCATCATAAGATCCAGTCATGAATCTCTCATGTAGTTTGGCCTTCAACTGATAAACTGGGCAAGCAATCCCAAGCAGACTTACTCAGAAGCAATCCCATTATATTTAATGGGGCTTACTCTTAGGAAACTGTTCCTAGGATTGCAGCCTAACAGTGCCATCCTGAGCAGAGTTACACCCTTCTAAACCCATTGTCTTCATAGGATTTTTTTTGGGAGGTATAACCCTGCTTAAGAGTCCTTTGTTAAGCAAATGGTTATTTTCCAGCTTTTATCCCCCTTATGGACATAACCGTATTGGTCTATTTATTTATTTATTTATATTTACATCTATACCCCGCCCACCCTGTGAACAGGCTCTGGGCGTCTTACAGGAGAAGGCCGACAGGCTGATACAAATAAAACTATAAAAATATTAAAATCCCTTAAAAAACAATCTTAACAATAAAGTGCTCGTTACAGCAGAGTAACCTTAAGATGAATGGCGTTGTATCTGCATTCCTTCTGTCTTCAGATCTTAAAATCAGTCCCATGG
Organism: Gekko japonicus; assembly: GCF_001447785.1. Lineage (NCBI taxonomy): Eukaryota > Metazoa > Chordata > Lepidosauria > Squamata > Gekkonidae > Gekko > Gekko japonicus. Next base: position 124,264 of record NW_015176084.1, on the reverse strand, counting down.
TCCAGATGTTCGCCGGTGAGGCTCAGAGCGGGCCAGTCCGATATTCCGGATTGATGGTAACTGTGGTGGCAGCTCCTATTTGAAAGCCTTGATGAACTGAAGAGCTTTCATCCCTTAGGAAAAGTGATTATGACTATTCTGGACCATCCTCCTTTCTTGTATCCATGTTGCACCTTCCTCTGCCATTTCTCTTCTTTTGCTGCTCCTCAGTTGCAGAAGAAGAGGTGCTGAGGTTTCGTTGGGGTAGCCATGGTACAGAGGGTCTTTTCATTGCACGAAAAGCACCCCTTGCTTCCCAAGTACAGGATAGGAGGAGTCCATTGCAAAGATAGAAACATGACTATCTTTGGCCAAAATCATTTTTTAAAAAAATTGTCTTTTAACAGAGATATTATTCTTCAGCCCGGCGGCTGAAATCAATAGGAAGACATTGTCCTTTACCAAAGTTTGGAAAGAACAGATGGAATGTGCTCTCTGGAAATATAGATCGGCACCCATTGCTTAATAACCACTGACCTGCAGTCCTAGTAGACCTCATTCCCTAAGGCACTTTTGGATAGTTTTAGCCCACCAAGCAGGACAAATGTCTGCCTCCTTTAGCTTCAAGAGTTGCCTAATCCAGCTTCAAAGAATTAATCCCTCCTGACAGCAGTTCTCAGACTGTGCTCTGCTCAGTGCTGGTGGTCTGCAGAGACTTGGTACAACCCTCCCCTACAACCCTCACTTCCCCCTGCCAAATCTCCTAAAATAAAAGTTGAAGTACAGGACACATCTCCTCAATATTAGTTCCTTTTGTCAGTAATTGCTATAGAATAGTCATTTGGCAATAAGAATAATAAAAAATTATGTGGCCCACACAAGAAATTGTAATGCAAACTGACACTACGCGAGACTATTTCCTTGTCACCTACAATATATGAATTAATCTAAACAAAATCTATCTCACTATAATCTGCAGTTTAAATAGTGAGGTAATATGTTTTGCCTTTACCTCATGCAGTACTTTAAACAAAATAGGTTTAATAAATTCAAATTTATCATAGGGGAAATGTGGGTTGCTAGCATTGATAGGACTGCAGCACAGGGCAAAGAAAGTAATTTGTTCTGCTGGATTATATCATTTCAGTTTATAAATTCTGCAGGTTGAATGTTCCTGGTCCAAACTGTTACCAACAGCAAAAGCATGAAAACGTTTTGTGAATATAAGAGATTGCTTACCTGGTGAAGATACTTCCAAAATTATTTTTAAAAGACATGGGAGTTCTCTTTTATGAACTTTCTGTTAGTGTTTAAAAGGACTTAAAAAAACACGCCATTGGCCAGCATTGAAGCGGGTTGGAAAATAATACATAAATATTATAGTTCACAACAAGGTTTTTATGATGAGGCTGAGTTATCAACATAATAAAATCTATGACAGGATGTGATTCTGGGAGACAATGTTAACTGGGTTATCCTGGAGCTGCCAGGAGTTCACCTGCTTGTTGTTCAAGAAATTGATTGAGGAAGTATATCAAAACATAAGAACATAAAACAAGCCAATGATGGATCAGGCCAATGGCCCATCTAGCCCAACACTAGTGTAACAGTGGCCAAAAATACCAGGCGTCATCAGGAAGTCCATCAGTGGGGCCAGGACACTAGAAGCCCTCCCACTGTTGCCCCCCCAAGCACCAAAAATACCAAGCATCAGTTGCCCCAGACCAAACATTCCTATTTATACCTTGTGGCTTATAGCCACTGATGAACGTCTGCTCCATATGTTTATCCAAATCCCCCTTGAAGCTGTCCACGCTTGTAGCCGCCACCACCTCCTGTGGCAGTGAATTCCATGTGTTAATCACTGTTTGGGTGAAGAAGTACTTCCTTTTATCCATTCTAACCTGACTGCTCAGCAAGTTCATTGAGTGTCCATGAGCTCTTGTATTGTGAGAAAGGGAGAAAAGAACATCAAAACATAAGAAAAACCCTTCTGGATAAGAACATTGGTCTATCGAATCCAGCATTCTGTTTCACACAGTGGCTAATCAGTTGCCCTGGAGGGGCAGCAAACAGGCTGTACAGGCCAAAACTTTATTCCTTGCATTATTTTATAAACCACTATCATGTGCCACCTCAGTATTCCCCTCCCCAAACGGAGAAGTCCCGCACTGTTTAGACTATCCTCATAGGGAAAGTGGTCCAACCTCTTAAAACATCTTGGGTAACCTCTTCTGCACTTTTTCTAGCTCTACAATATCCTGTTTGAGACATGACAACCAGAACTGTTCACAGTATTCCAAATGAGGCCTCACCACAGATCTATAAAGAGTCATTTTAATATCAGCTATTTTAGTTTCAGTTATTTTCCTAATACTCCCCGGCATGGAGCTTGTCCTCTTCTTCACTGCTGCACATTGAGTTGACATTTTTCTCTAACTATCCCCTCCCCTCTATTGTTTAAACTGTCCACATTTGTACTCTCCCATTCCTGTTGTTTAACAATTTTTCAGTCTTCTGGAAGACCAGTCCTCTTATCTTGTGACTGTTAAGTTTACTCAGGGACCTTTGTTAAGGTACATTGTCAAAAAATGATTGGATCAATATGTGTTCTAGTAGAGAAAAAGAGATTGAGTTTCTAGACACTCTCAATGACTGTGCTATGGAGCAGATGGTCATGGAACCTACCAGGGGAGAGGCGATCCTTGATTTGGTCCTAAGTAACACTCAAGACCTGGTGAGAGATGTAAAAGTGATTGCACCGCTTGGGAACAGTGATCATAATGTTATTGAGTTCAACATTTGTATAAATAGGGAATTGGACAAAAAGACTGACACAACCACTTTTAACTTTAAAAGGGGTAACTTCTCTAATATGAGGGGACATGTGGGGAGGAAACTGAAAGGAAAAGTAGAAAAGGCCAAAACCATTGGGGAAGCTTGAAAACTATTTAAAACTACAATCCTAGAAGCTCAGAAAAAATATATTCTGCAGGTTAGGAAAGGCACAAATAGGTATAGAAAAAAGCCTGCATGGTTAACAAACAAAAAATGGAAACTGTAAAAGGTAAAAAGGATTCCGTTAAGCAGTGGAAAGCTAGTCACAGTGACGCTGATAAAACGGAACACAGGCTATGGGCAAATAAAATGCAAGTCTGTAGTCAGGCAGGCAAAAAGGAAATATGAGGAGCATATAGCAAAAAATGTAAAGACCAACAATAAAACTTTCTTCAAATACATTAGAAACAGGAAACCAGCCAGGGAGGCAGTGGGGCCCTTGGATGACCAAGGGGTAAAAGGAGTACTGAAGGATGATAGGGAAATGGCTGAGAAGCTAAATGCATTTTTTGCCTCCGTCTTCACTGTGGAAGATGAGAGGTGCTTGCCCACTCCAGAGCCGCTGAGTTCGGGAGGGGTGTTGAAAGACCTGAGTCAGATTGAGGTGACGAGAGAGGAGGTCCTAAAACTGATAAACAACTTAAAAACTGATAAATCACCAGGCCCAGATGGCATACATCCAAGAGTTCTGAAAGAACTCAATTGTGAACTTGTGGATCTCCTGACAAAAATATGTAATCTCTCCTTAAAATCAGCCTCCATTCCTGAGGACTGGAAGGTAGCTAATGTCACTCCCATCTTTAAAAAGGGTTCCAGAGGAGATCCGGGAAATTACAGGCCAGTCAGTCTGACGTCGATACCGGGTAAATTGGTGGAAACCATTATTAAGGAAAGAATTAGTAGGCACATAGATGAACAAAACCTATTGAGGCAGACTCAACATGGGTTCTGTAAGGGAAGATCTTGTCTCACTAACCTGTTAATGTTCTTTGAGGGGGTGAACAAACATGTGGACAAGGGGGATCCAATAGATATTGTTTACCTTGACTTCCAGAAAGCTTTTGATAAAGTTCCTCATCAAAGGCTCCTAAGCAAGCTCAAAAATCATGGGATAAAAGGACAAGTCCTTTTATGGATCAAAAACTGGCTAATTAATAGAAAACAGAGAGTGAGTATAAATGGGCAGTTCTCCCAGTGGAGGGGTGTAAGCAGTGGGGTACCACAGGGATCAGTACTTGGTCCACTGCTTTTTAACTTGTTCATTAATGATTTGGAGTTGGGAGTAAGCAGTGAAGTGGCTAAATTTGCGGATGATACGAAGTTGTTCAGGGTGGTGAAAACCAGTGAGGATTGTGAGGCACTCCAAAGGGATCTGTCAAAGTTGGGCGAGTGGGCGTCAACATGGCAAATGGGGTTCAACGTTAAAGTGCTTAGGGCTCTTTAGCTTGGAGAAACAGCGACTGAGGGGTGACATGATTGAGGTTTATAAAATTATGCATGGGATAGAGCGGGTAGAGAAAGAGGTGCTTTTCTCCCTTCCTCACAATACAAGAACTCGTGGGCACTCAATGAAATTGCTGAGCAGTCGGGTTAGAACGGATAAAAGGAAGTACTTCTTCACCCAAAGAGTGATTAACACATGGAATTCACTGCCACAGGAGGTGGCCGCGGCTACAAGCATGGACGGCTTCAAAAGGGAATTAGATAAGCATATGGAGCAGAGGTCCATCAGTGGCTATTAGCCACAAGGTATAGATAGGGACTCTGGGGCAAGTGATGCTCTGTCTTCTTGGTGCTTGGGGGGGTCAACAGTGGGAGAGCTTCTAATGTCCTGGGCCCACTGGTGGACCTCCTGATGGCACCTGATGGTTGGCCACTATATGACAGAGTGTTGGACTGGATGAACCTTTGGCCTGATCCAACATTGGCGTCTCTTATGTTCTTAAAAATCTTTTGGAAGTCCAAATATATAATTTCTACCATTATCCATATGTTGTTAAACTGATCAAAGAACTTCAAGTATTTTGGATTCTAAAAGTGTTACTATGTATTAGGCCTGGCATGAAAGCAGGGCTTACTTGGTCAGTTGCCAACCAATGCGAGCTGGCAGGGGGCCCATTCCCAATTGCAGCTTCTGCCAGTTGGGGAGGGAATTTCTCTCCCTCCTCCCTCCCTGGCTTTGCCAATGAGGGAAGGAGTCTCCCTTCCCAACCTCACCCCAGCTTTCCCTTTGCAGTTTGCTTGGTGCACAAAGCTCTTGCAGGCTCTGAAGCACATGGGCCAGTCCTTTTCACAAGTTAGCCTGATAGCTCCTTTCAGACAGCTGTCAATTTCCTGCATCAGTAGCATGTCAGGCAGGAGCTTTGGGGCTCTTTATTTTTGCTGGGGGGGTGTTCAAAGATAGTTGGAAAAAGAGGGGGTGGGAAGGTGGCTGAAAACAGCTCCGGCCAATGAGGGAAGGAGTCTTCCTCCCCTGCCTGCCTCCCCAATTTTCCCTGTGCAGCTTGCTTGGTGCAGAAAGCAGTTGCTCCTGTGGGCTCTGAAGCACATGGCCCAGTCCTTTTCATGCCTTAGCCCACCCTCTCATGCCAACCGTCAAGTCCTCTCTTCAGGGGGATGGGGTAAAGTCAATGGAAGATGGTGTGAATCAAAGGGACCATCCATCCAAGAGAATATGAACTATTCTGTGAGCAAAGTCTCACTTCATGCTCAGAGGAAGAAACAGACACTTTTATAGTGCTACATTGGGGAGGGGGATTTCCATTTGGCCCACTGCAACCCAGGGAAGTGAAAAGAGGACAAATAACATGGGGGGGGGATCTTCATGCATTTACAAGACTGCTCATCATGTGTAAAGAATGGAAGAGGATATCTATTTTTAAACAAAAATGGATTGCTTAACCACCTTTATAGAATTATCCCTTTTTGTTCTAGAGTTGGTAATTATGTCAACTGCAATTCAAACGTTTCTACCTATAAAAGCCTTTTGAACCAGGTAGATGTTTCAAAAAAGTGTTGCGAGAAGGATTGCAAGTGGCAAATATATATTTTGTTTTACGTTGATTGTCAGAGAATAAATTGCTTTTCAAAGCATTTTGTAATCTTTAAAGCCTGTCCAATAATATTGAAATGTCAGATAAGATGGGTAGTAGAGATGGCCCCCTCCAATTATAATACACGACACTTTAGAACACCAGAGGAAGAACACACCACCCCTCTAACTAAGATATTGTGTATCCAAACATGGAGAAAGATTGATAAGAAGTGGCAGTAGAGGAGAAAGGGACTGTACCAAATGGGAAAGGGGGCCTGGTTACAGCTTCCTGCCCAGGGCCCAAAAAAGCTCTGCCATGCGTGCTCAGAGAAATGTGTGTCCCGTGTGTGTCAGTATGTGCGGCCCTGAGCCTGCTTCGGTGGGGAGGGTGGGGTATAAAACAAACAAACAAACATGGCCCACTTTCTGTACACAAGGTTACTCTTCTTTCATGCATTACATGCTGATTGGATGTCAGCTGTTGTCTCTGAATCAATATGTGCATAGTTATTGCACAAAGATTAAGGCACGGCTGGAGCATGCATCTTGATAAGCCCTTGTCTCTCATTTAGTGGCTTACATACTATATTCTTGACAGTTTGGCCTGGGAGGATTTTTTTGTTGCTGTAATTAAATTGTAACCTGTAGCTTGGAACATATTAATGCAATAATAATTTATAGCTATATAAATGGCAATTAAACATCTCAATCTTTCAATCCAAAGGCAGGATTTATTATCTGATCAACGTTTCTTCTTGGACTCCATGGAAAAGTCTGTATTTTGGCAATACTAGCACATGGGGAATTCCCATGGAACTGGAGTGGGCGGCTTTGAGCATCTATAAAGTTTTGCTGAGGTGTTCTGAGGAGATGAACATATTTCATGCTCTCCCCCTTCCTACCAATAAAATTCCTATACTGTCATACAGAGTGGCTTTTAGCCAAACAGCTATAGTGAGATTCCAAGTGAGACACAACAGCCAAGACCTCTGTGCAGTTTTGCACATCCATTGACAATCTATTGCACTTAATCACTATCTTATTTTAGATCTGTAGGGCAACACAGAATAACTGCTCCAAGGTGACCCAAAGATTATCTCAGTAACATACATAGAAGTCATGTTGTGTCATTCACCTGATTAAATATCACTCAAAGTCCACTACATCTCTTCTGTCAATGGAGGTCATTACTGATGCCTTAGCATTGACAAATGCTTCTATAGTGCAATGGATTGCCTGCACTGAGGGATGGGATTGCTCCAGTGCCATGAAGCGGCACAGCAGTCCTTGCACTTGATCTTTATTTGCCAGTACAGGGCTTTATTGGGCAGGACTGCTAGGTGACTAACATTTGATGCAGGCTAGAAACTGAGGTGTTTTTTTTTTAAGTAACATTTTTCTAATTATTTCCAAGAAAATAATTCAGATTTGATTGTGCTATAAATAAGACCACAACTGTAATAAGCAAGGAAGGGTATTAAATATTGTCCTTTTGCTACCCACAAATTACAACGTGTAGGAAAAAGAGCATTGTTTTAGGGAGTGGAATTTCTTTTTTTCTGAAATTAACTTTTTAGATATAGGCATTGATTCCTCTTATTCTCCCCCCCCCCCGATCAAGAACAAACTTGATTTGAAACTGACTCTAAGTTCCTAAAAAGAGGTAAAGAAAATGGATTGTTCAGGAGTTCAGGAGAAAACAAAAACTGGGGAAGACGTCACTGGCAGAAAGTCCTGAAGCACCATTCTGAAGAAGTGATAAAAGAATGAAATGAGGGAAGAATGAATGGCAGGAACAGAGGGAAAGGAAATATATGGAACAGGTTGAGAAAGAAAAACTGTGAAGAGTAAATTGTTTGCACTGGGATGGAGGCGGGCAAAAATAGATTGTAAATATTGATCATGTAGAATTAGTGCAGGAAGAAAGGCTGAAAGCCATTATGGGGGAAAAGGAAAATCAGAGATTATGGGAGTTCAGCTAGGAACATAAACCACAGGAGCACTGAATACTTCATGAGGCCTTCAGTGACACATGATGACTGGTACAGCTGGGCCAAGACCTTTTAAGGGTTCCTTTAAGAATGAAGAAAATCACCAGCTTTCTTCTGTTCCATAAAAGGGAGAACATTCAGTTTAATTACACCCTTGGTCAATGAATATTTTTCTTAAATTCTTTGTTCCCATACAGTTGGCATTCCTTACACTGTCAATGTTTGCTCTATATTATTTACATGACAAGTCTTTGTTTGTATATAGGGTGGCATGCTTCACATGTTGCTCGTTTTAAAGATCTCCCAGAAGCAATCCTCCATCTTAGCCAGACCGGAAGCCTTAGCCAGACCGGAAGCCTAAACTCATGGGGAAATGCTCAGAATGATCTTACAGGAGAAAACAAAGACTCAAGGTTAGCTTTGAACTTGAAATGTTCCCATACTGCAAATCAAGTGCATTGCCTGAGAAACAACAGGTGGGCACCACATGTACAGGTTAAAATGTTGGTCTTGAGTGGCATGAAGACAGTTGTGTGTTTAATGTATAATATCCCATGTGCATTTTTGAGGCTTCTAAAATAATAAGCTTCTGTTCTTTAAAATATAGAGGTGTAGAGTAATTCCAAAGGAAACCATTTTCTTTCCTTTATTAGTTACTTTCAGAGAACTAATAATCACATACAATGATGACCACCTCCCCATAGTCCAGTGATTAGTTACAGGTTTGGAACTTGCATGACATGAATTATTAAATATCCTTTGGGTGAGTGATAATTATTCAATCCCTCAGACTGTTTTTGAAGAGACTGGGAACCCTTTTCAAGCTGAGGAAATCAATTAGTCCCTGAAGGAATCAGACACATTTCTGACAAAGAGACTGAAGCACTTCTAGATTTGGGCATACTTTTGTGGCTAAGAGAATCATGCTGGGGCAGATAGAAATTAACTGAGTTAATCTGTACCATGAACTTCCATGGGCATATTTCACATATATCCTCTGCTTCGTAGCAAATGGAAAAGAAGAGATAGTGAACACACATAGACACGCACACATACACCTATATTTTGATAAACATTTTCATTAAAATATAAATTAAATCAATTAGGGATGGGCATGAACCAGCTGACGAGCCAAAATTCACCACAAATTTGGGCCAGTTCGGAGCTCCTAAATATTTACTGGACTTTTGTCCAGTTTGGCTGTTTGTGCCATTTAAATCTAACAGCTGAGTGGCACAGGTCTGCAAATGACCTGTTAGTTAGTGAAATAGACTGATGAAATAGCTGCCAGCCATTTCAGCCTAGTGGCTTACGGGTGCACCCACCCTACTGCCAGCCATTTCAGCCTAACAGCTGATGGGTGCATCCACCCTACTGTTAGGTTGAAATGGCTATTAGCCATTTAAACCTAACAGTGGGGCAGGTCCACCCATTGGCTGTTAGGTTTAAATGGCTGTGAGTCATTAAACCCATCAGTTTCGCTCCCCCCACCTTGATGTGGGGGAAGTGAAACAAACAGATTAAATGGTCACCTTCTTGGGTTGCTGGGAGAAAGGGGGTACCAAAGTCGCTGGCTCAGTTTGGGGCCTTTTGGCTTGGTTTTGTTCAGGGGTCAGTTCGGGGCTGCAATGAACCCAGAACTGAACCAGATTTTTTAGGTTCATGCCCATCCCTAAAACCAATTACCCCTTTTTATATTTGGGGGCTCCTCTTTTAACCCACACAGAATGCAAGCTGGATGACCAGTTGTCTCAGTAAGAAATATTCTCATTACATATTCCATTTCTGAGCCTCAGTTCGTTTTACTAAAATAAGGTTCCCAGGGCAATGATACTGCAGAACAGAAATTTGTGAAGAAATCTTATTCTCTATCTGCTGGGTAGATTATAGGTAGTTCCTGCTTTACAAGATTCTCCCAGTAGATTGCATGTTGTATTATTAGTGCTCCATATCAGTTGAGTTATGCTATATCCATGTTACCTACAGTTTTCATCTTCTTATTTTCCTGTATTTTCTACAGTACATCAGATTACGAGGGATTTGCACTTGGATGTTAACTAATCAAGGTGCAAACTAAGCCACCCTGTTCTTTCATTGTATTTACTTTATTTATGTTCTGCCTTTCTCCCCAGCAGGATCCAAAAGTGACTTGCATTGTCTCCGATTTTATTTACTGGATGAAAGGGAACAGAAATGAGCTTTCTCTCTTCCTTTTGCAGCTTCACTGTATAGCTATTTTACTGAGTGGGCACGGTCAGAACCCGACTCCTACCAGATATTATGATCAGCTACGAGTTGGCTTCTGACCAACAGTTAGCTGCAAACTTTTTTGATAGCTGTTTGAGTTGTTCAGAGCACTCTGAACATATCCCTGATCACGAGTGTCTAACAAGGTAAGTTTGAGCGCTGAATACGTTTTCTGAGAAATTTGTGACACCCCTAGTGTGGAGTGCCATGTATTTTCAGTCTAACTGTATGAGTCAAGTTCCCAGTGGGTGTTAGTATTGGAAACCTTGAGACAGGATACTTAACTTTCTGCTAAGTGTCCCTTTCTCCAAATGTCCCCATTGCCAAAGATCCCATTTGTATGGAAAGATGCCCAAATATCCACTGGCTTGGCTCACAGTTTATTTATTAAAATTAATTACTGAAATATTTGTATCCCTCTTTTCCTTCTTTATTCATTTGTTTTTATTTATTGTTTCAACTTTTACCCCGCCCTCCCCGCCGAAGCAGGCTCCTGGTGGCTCAAGGTGAACAGTTGTCTGATGATTGTGAACAGGAAGCTTTTGTTGTTGTTGTTGATGATGATGATCAATTTGGCTGTTTGCAAATCATTCGAGCCTGTTCATTGCATTACTTGTCATATACTTATACAGCCCTGTGCAGTGCAACCAGCAATGTTTCTTTCTTTCTTTTTAATTATTATTTAATTTTCACATACATAAAACAATAACAGAAACTGTAAACAGTGTAACAAAGTATACTTTAAACAGTCTTGCAACTACTCAAACTTATACAACTAATGCAATATATATAAAGAAAGAATGACATCATAAGCCAATAACAGAACCATAACTATAATATAATGTACATATTATAATAAGTATAAAGGTTTTTAAAAAGTTTTATTTATATGCTTTTAAATTGTTAACAAGAAAATAAACATATACAATAATAAATATACATTAGAGTCTCTTATTTCGTTTTTTCTCTATCCATTCATACAGTCCCGACCACCTTTTCTCAAAAACCTTTTCATCCTTCCCGTGTAATATTACATTCAGCTTATCGACTTCTGCTACACTCATTAATTTATATATTAACTCTTCTCTTTGTGGATCCCAAAGGATTCTCGCTGCAGTCAAGATATAAATCATCACATATTTCTCATTATAATCATATTCCTTTGGCATCATATTTAACAAGTAGATTTCAGGATTAAGTGGCAGATCTACATTTACAACTTCTCTTATTTCCTGAATTTTCTTCCAATAGTTTTGCATTTTTACACATCGCCAGCACATATGAAAAAATGAGCCTACGTTTGTTTTACATTTCCAGCAGTTGTTTGAGAAATTTGGGAAACATTTTGCAATCCTATCCAGGGGCCAGTACCATCTGTGAAGCATTTTAAACACATTTTCTCTAGATGAGATTGCTCTCATACATCTAGTAGTTTTCCAGATTTTAAACCATTCATCCATTTCGATATAATGTCCTAAGTCTCTCATCCATGATATAGTAGTAGACCTAACAACGTCATCTATCATATAATCTTCTAACAGAAATTTGTATATTTTCTGAATCATTTTATCGTTTGATGAAAGCCAAATTTTGTCTAGTTCATTTTTATTATCATAAAAACCTATAGACAAATCTTTATTGTATATAGACTTTAACTGTATATTCTCCCACCATGTTAATTTGATGTTATGTTTTTAGAGTATTTCTTCTGTTTTCAATTTGTTAGATTTATCTAACAGTATTTCATAAGATTCTTTATTAAACTTTGTAATAAGTGTTGGTTTCACAAAAGCTTCCAAAGGGGAGACCCACCTAGGTGTTTTAACGTAATTTTTTTTCTCTTATCTTATTCCATATATTGATTAGTGATCCTCTTAATAGATGATTTTTAAAGTTAGAATGAATCTTATCTTTCCCATACCAAATGTAAGCGTGCCAACCCATGTTTAAGTCATGACCTTCTAAAGACAAACCTCTGTTATCTTTCAGTTCAATCCAATCTTTAATCCATCCGAGGCTGGCAGCTTGATAGTACAAATTCCAGTTGGGAAGACCACATCCTCCTCTTTCTTTTTTAAAATCTTTTAACGTTTTAAGTTTTATCCTAGACTTTTTAGGATGCCAGATAAATTGTCTAACTATCTTTTCCAATTCCATAAAAAATTGAGGTCGTTTTAATACTGGGATGTTCTGTGCCAAAAACAAAGATCTAGGGAGGATGTTCATTTTAATAGTAGCGATCCTACCCATAAATGAAAGATGTGTATCCTTCCATTTGGTTAAATCTTTCTTTATTTCTCCCAATAATCTATTATAATTATCTTCTATTAAATTGCTATTTCTATTGGATATAATAATGCCTAGATATTTAATTTTTTTTACAATTTCCATTGAGGTAGTCTCTTGAATTTCTTTAACTATGTTTAGCGTAGAATTTTTTGTTAGCATTTTAGTTTTCTTAAAATTAATTTTTAGACCAGCCACTTGTCCATACTCGCTTATTACTTTCAATAATTGAGTAACCAATTTCTTTGGATCTTCCAAAATAAACAAAAGGTCGTCAGCAAATGCTAGTAATTTATATTCTTGTCCTTTTATTTTAAGGCCTTGTATATGCTGGTTCTGTCTCACTTGTTCATTTAATGTTTCTAGCACAAAAATAAATAACGGGGACAAAGGACTGTCTTGTTCCTTTCTGTATTTCAATTTTCTGTGTCAAGTCTCCATTTACCATAATCTGTGCATGTTGCTCCTTATATATTGCTTTTATCATCATCAAAAAATTGGATTCGCTATCACAAATATTCAGTTTCTGTATTAAAAATTCCCAGGATAAATTGTCGAATGCTTTTTCTGCATCCAAAAACATTAAAGCCAACTGTTTTTCTGGATGGTTTTCATAATATTCCAGCACATTAATAAGTGTTCTAATATTATTTTTCATATACCTTTTGGGTAGGAATCCCGTGTGATCTTGAGGGATAATTTTAGCAAATAGACTGAAAAAAGTACTAGTTCAAATGAGTATAAAGATTTTGAGCATTTGGGAATTTCCTCAAGCTGTGACAAAAAATCTAGTATAATAAACCACACTTCTGCAAAGTCATTCTGTGGTGGGTTTAATTCATATGGACTAATCTGATATGTAATTTTTTCCATTACATAAATCTCCCATATCTTCCGATACCATATTGCGAGTGTAGGTGGATCTGGACACTTCCATGTTAAAGCTATGACTGATTTTGCTGCCACCAAAATGATAAAGATAAGTTTCTTCCTCATCCATGGCACTGAGACTTCTGGCCAGTAATTCAAAAATATTAGTGCAGGCGACTAGGGTACCTCATAGCCAGTCATTACTGCTGTTTGATGTAATACTTCCTTCCAAAACTGAATTTTCTCACATTGCCACCAACAGTGTGCACAGGATCCCACCTGCCCACATTTCTTCCAACACAGTGGTGAATAGGACTTATAGGCCCACTTGCATGGTAGGAACCCTTAAGGACTTGTAGTGTGGGACCTCACTTACCCTTATATATCCCTTTCTACACTATTTCCTCTTTCCCTCCCATGACCAACCCCCATATCCTTTCCCTTTCCCCTGCCTCATTCTTTTACTCATAGCCATTCACCAATCTTCCTTTTATCTGCTTCCCTTTGTTAGCTATATTTATTATTTATTTACTTCATTTAATCCCCACCTTTCTCCACAGTGGGGACCAAAGCAGCTCACATTATTCTCCTCTCCTCCTTTTTATCCACACAACAACCCTGTGGAGTAGGTTAGGCTGAAAGCATGTGACTGGTCCAAGATCACTCACTGAGTTTCCAAAGCAATATGGGAATTAAAATCTGGGTGTCCCAGACCCTACTGTGAAGCTATAACTGCTACACCACTCTGGATTTCACATGGTGGCTGCTGTTGAACCGTAGCAGTCAGCCAGGCCTATCTGAGTCATGAAAGTTGAATGGTATCAAGTCACCCAGAGGTTGCTTTCAGGCGTAGGGTTGACAGCCTCTAGTTGGGACCTGGAGATCTCCCAGAATTACAACTGAACTCCACACAACAGAGATTTGTTCCCCTGGAGAAAATGACTGCTTTGGAGGGCTGATCCTATGGCATTATATTTGGCTGAGGCCTCTCCTATCCCTTCCCCATTCCCTTCCCCTCCTCAGACTCTACCACAAAATTTCCAGAAGTTTCCCAACCTGTAGCTGACAGCCCTGGTCAGGCATGGCCCCGATGGATAGGGATAGGTACAAACCAGGAAAAGACAGTTTGGTTTATAGTTCATGGCATGTCTGGTTTGCGAACTATGAACCCTCATGAACTTTTAGGGGCCAAACAAACCAGTTCAGTTCACCAAACTCACAGGAAATCTCCAGATGACTCTCCCCTACCTGTCCTACAAGTTTGGTGAGGATTAGATTTATGAGTTCCAAGTTACAGCCCCCCAAAGAAGGTGCCCCCAGGAAAGTGCTTTCTGGGAAAATGACAGGCACAGGTTCAGGAGGTTCAGGAGGGTATAGAACAGATCCTGTGCAAGCCAGAGACATCAAAGTCACAGGGGATCTCCCCTGGATGCTCCTCTACATGCCCTTCAAGTTTTGCCCCCTGTTGTTTTGAAGTTTGTTAAACATTTATATTGAGCGGAGACTGTCTGAAAATGTATCCGTTTGCGAACTGTAGTGAACCTGCACAAACTGCTTGAAAGTTTGTGAAGTTTGTGTCAGTTGACCTGCCATGAACTTTACTTCGTTAACCATGAACTGGCCAAATTTCATCATGAACTTTAGTTTGTGAACTGATTTGTGCCCATCCCTACTGATGAGTCTTTCCTCCAAGGCCAAAATAGTCCTGGAAAGGACCCTGCCCCCTCCCTCTGCCCCCTCCCTTTCCCACTCACATAAACCCATTCTGGTATACTGTGGTTGCCTGGTAACAGCCACTGAGGGAATCTGTTGCTTAATGCCTTTCCTTTTATCATTTTTGGATTTTTAAATCCCCTAATGTATTTTTCCGAAATTTGTAGAAAGATCTGTCTTGCCCATTCACAGCTCTACTCACTGGATTTAAGTATCCAAAAATTGGCTGACTTCACTATTAGAACATAAGGTAGGTAAGGAAGATCCTAAGCCTTGGTGGTGTGTGTGGTTTTAAAAGTTGGAATACACCACCCATTAAAAAGACAGCTGCTGTAAGCCCCAGAACAGAGTTACTCCTGAGAGGGTGAGAACAGGCATTGTGTTATAGCATATCCTGATTAACCAAGCGCTCCAGTTGATGATATCATTGCTTTAGGTCTGAAAAAGAGTCCATACTTCGCTCCAGTCTGTCCCTGCTCAGCTGCATCCCTGCAGGTGGACCCATTATGTCCTATTGTTCCATGTACTGAAGAAATTGCTAACTGGAACTCAAAAAACTGAATGTGCCAAGAAGCTAAAATTTAACTATGCAGGAGTTTGTGATTATTACTATTACTAACAGTGAAGAAGAAGGAAGTGGTGGAACAAGATTTAGAATAAAAAGAAACCTAGTAAAATGACTTGTTGACTTTTCTAATACCATATAATATCACTTTAAAGCCCTTGCAGCTGATTCACCGGGATCTAACCACTGTGATCCATGCAATGGTCACCTCCAGACTTGCTCTATGTAGGGCTACCATTGAGACTGACCCAGAAACGTCAACTGGTCCAGAATGCAGTGGCGAGGGTCCTAACTGGAACCCCCATAAGAGCACATATACAGCTGCACTGGCTCCAGATTGAGTTCCAGATCAAGTTCAAGGTGTTGGTTTTAACCTTTAAAGTCCTTCATTGTCTGGGACCAACATATATTCAGGACTGCCTCTCTTGGCATACCCCCCAGAGAGTGTTACGCTCCTTAGGTAACAACATGCTGACAGTCCCGGGGCCAAAGTCCATTTACCTGGTGTCCTGCCACGGGTCGGCCTCGCCTCCCAGTGGGCGGGCCTGGTGAGCCAGAGGGGGCCACAGGAAGAGACACCAACATGCTGGGTCACTTCACTGCCAACCCTGACCCCGCGCCAACCCCCATGGTGACCTGGGCCTTCACTCCACCCCCCTCCCTGCTGAGGGGTGACTCACCTCGGAGGGACCCCGGGATGTGGGCCTGTGATTGGAGACAGGCCTGATGGCCGGGTGTCCCGAGGAGAGTGCCGGGGCTGGAAAAGGAGGAGGAGCCACCTGCCCCCGTGCCACACAGCTCACAAGGGCCTGGGCAGAGGACAGAGCCACCCGGATGTGCCCGGTCCCAACTCTGGGGCCCGTGGCTGAGCACAGGGAATGCCCTGCAGCAGGGGGGAGACTTACCCAGGAGGGAGGAGGACCCGGGCATGGAGGATCACCGGAGGCCAGCCTGGGTGGCACTGAGCCACACCTCTGAGGATGCGCAGGGGCTGGATGTGGGGAGGAAGGAAGGGTGGAGCCACAGACTGGAGCAAAAAGGTGGTGGGGAACACAACCAATGGGAAGGGGGTACAGGGGACAGATGGGGTCAGGGGCCTATGGGGTAACCAGGGGGGGAGAAGGTGGTACGCACGTGCTGGAGAAGGGAATAAAAGGGGAGAGAGCAAACCAGAGCCAGGGAGGAGAAGACATAGACTGGGAGGTTGCCTGTAGGCAGAGAGAGAAGAGGTGGAAACTCTGACCGGCTCCTGACTGAGGGTGTGTGACAGTGGTGACTTAACCTCAGACTCCCCTCCGTGTTCTGAGGCTTTTGGCGCAAACCCAGAGAGACCCTTCTCCAGCACAGCAGAGGGACCAGCTTTGCCCTGGCCAGATGCGGGACCCGACACCTGGGTTCAAATTGAACTAGAGCCTTCTCTGTGATAGCTTCTGTTCTATGGAATGCACTTCTGAGTGAGACCTGGGCCCTGTGGGATTTAGCTCAGTTTTGCAGGGCCTATATCACCAGGTGTATGGGTGAGATCAGAGAATATCATTTATACTGCCTTTGTTTTTCCCCTCCCCTCTCTCCCTGGGACAGTGGAACAGTAAAACAGTTTTTATGCCATCTGGTTATTTTTATTCTGATTTGTATGTATAGTTTCAATTGATTAAATTGTTATTTGTGTTGTAATCTACTCTGAGTCCTGCGATCGAGGCGGGGAGCGGAATAGAACTAGAAAAAGTAAATAAAAATTTAAAATATATTACAGTACCTCTCAATATCAAAATGATGTTTACCTCTTCAAGGAAAGAATGTTTGTGTTCATTGTAATTTTTATGACTATTCCAGAATTTTCTGGAAGTGATGTAAGCTTCTGCACATAGGCCTATGCAAGTTGTAACCTAACAGGAACTAACAGTCTACCGAGGCTATCTAGTGATCCACCAGGAACTCAATAATCTTCCTGATTTTGGGGCCTGGGTGGAAACAAAGGAGTTACCAAGCACAATACTTGGCTGCTGGGCTCATTTGGCTTGGTGGGTCACCAGTTGGACAGCAGTGTTCTTAAGTATTTGGAGGTCAGGTTTAGCACCAGTTTTAATAACAGACTTTGTATCAAAATTAGTTAATTTAAATAATTGTGTTTTTTTTTAAGTATTAGCATGCAGCAAAAGCCATCAGGGTGGTTGAAAAATGACACACTATCAACCCAGGCTTGTGAAGTGAATAAATAACAGTACAGCATGTGTACAGAAACCCACATGAAGCTGCCTTACCATCAGACCATCAGGGTTAGTATTGCCTACTCAGAATAGTAGCAGATTTTTAGGGGGGGGGGAGGAGGAGGAGATTGGATTTATACCCCGCCCTTCACTACCCAAAGGTGTCTCAGAGCAGCTTTAGGAGCTTTTAGGGTCCTTAGGCTGTGATCACACACACTAAATCATCCACTTTCAATCCACTTTTTAATATTTATTTATTGTTTTTCAAACATCTTAATTCATTTGTATCTATACAGTTTAGAGTCTCACCTCTATTTTTCTAGCCATTTGTACAGTCCCGACCGTCTTTTCGTAAATATTTCATCGTCTTTCCCCTGTAATATTAGGCTCAGTTTATCCATTTCCGCAATTCCAATCAGTTTCACTATTACTTCGTCCCGTTTTGGGTTATTTTCTTGTTTCCAATATTTTGCCCATAATATCTTTGCAGCACTTTCAATCCACTTTTGATGCACTTTTCCTGCTGGATTTTACTGTGTGAACCAGCAAAATCCAATTCAAAAGTACATCGAAAGTGGATTGAAAGTGGATTATTTCATGTGGGTGATCGCAGCCTTAGACAGAAGGCTTTCACATCACTTACTGCCTGGCTCCTCCACTGAGACACACCTCCTTTTCATTTTCATGCTGCTCAGTTTATGCTTAAAAAAAAAACAACCCCCCCCCAGCATAGATGAAACTATGTTCTAAGCACCATCAAATAGTGAATGTCAAGAGGAAAACATGAGCTAGAGATATGCTAACTTTGGTAAGATGGTGGGCAAATTTACATAGTTTAGGTATGACTCACAGCATGACACCTAGCGGTCATAATGCTAGAGGAAGAGGAGGAGGAGGAGGAAAATAGCTTCAACATCCTGAACCAGTTAACTTCTCTATACTGCTTGACAACATGACAGCATCGATCAACTCAAGTAAGCAACCTCTGGCATCACACACACTTATTCAGAACATGTGGTGGTGAGTCAAAACCAAGTAACAAAAGCGTTTATTTTCCCACAAGGGCCTATGGCTTCATAAAATGTTACTCACATATTTGTGGCATCCCTACATGTTATTCTCACATGCTGCAGAGGGCTTCACATCTTTCATAACAGTGGAATAGAGCTGGGATTCTTGAAGAGTATAAGAAATGTGCTTATTCATTGCTATACAGATAATATATACATAGTTCAACATGACAGATGTTATCTCCAGTGGCTAGATGTGGGAGGAAGCAGCTTATTTTTATTAATTGGGTGTGATCACCTATTTGTACTCACTTGTGGCCTCATTTCACTCAACTGATCATGAATATTGTGGTCATCCTGAGCTCATGAAAATAAATACATTTTGGGATGCTTTACTGAAGCACAGTGAGTCTTGACTGGTGTTTCTCTTGTAACACACACACAAAAAAATCCCACATGAATTATATTGTTCTTAGCCATGTCTGTCACTGAACCATATGAAATTTAAAAGAGGACTGCATTTATGAGGTAAACATACAACATGAAGGCGTTTGAGAAGAAAGGCATCATCACAAGCACGAACGTCTGTGGTTCCTTAACAAAGCCCCTTTCTGGAGACTTGCATTATTAGTCCAACATTTTTCATGTACAAGACAACTGCAGGTTGAGAGGAGATAAATGGTGCCCCCCCCCCTGAAATGTGAGATGCTGGATGCCGTGCTAAAAAGCATTTAGATAATTTTTGAATCCAAGCCTTTCGTCAGTATTTACGCACACCTGCTACCAGTGCCCACTTTTCCTCTTATGAAACATTCCAGCTCTTATCGTTTCATCTGGCTTCTCTTCCATGGAAAGGGCCAGACTCTGCAGCTGCTTCAGATGCCAGATTTTGAAACAAGTCAATTATCTGGTGGTTTTTTTTTTTTTTTAATAAAGAGGTACAGGGCCTGTCATGCACCTGAGCTTCAAAATGTAGACAGGGTTGTTTTAAAGGTCTTTCAATGTAAGGTCTTTTTTGTTCATTTTTCACTTCTTTTCAGTGTCTATAAACACAATAAATATATTTTCTCTACATAGAGGGCTATAGCTTCAAAATGCATGTAAAAATCATAACAAAACAGACTCCTGTATGCTGTTCACATGTGACCATTGTTTCCCCATGCCAAGATCATTTCCATATAGGGGTAATATCCCATGTGAAACAGCTCACAGAACAACAGGTATCACAGTTATTAAAAAGTTACCCATTTCACCCCTTAGTTCACAACTTATAGGAAACTTCTGAAAAATTGAAAATGTATCCTAGAAAGTCAGTGTGGTATAGTGGTCAGTGTATCAGATTAGTTTAGTGATAAAGGTGTGTGTGTGTGTGAGAGAGAGAGAGAGAAAGACCTAGGTTCAGATTGCCATTCAGTCCTGTGGCCTGGGCCTTCAATGTATCTCAGCCTCACAGGGATGTTGTAAAGGATAAAAATGGAGGAAAGAAGAATTATATTTACTGCTCTGACCTCCATGGCAGAAGAACAAAATAAAATACAGTAAGTAGGACACTCTGACAGGAATTGCACTTTGAACACACACACCCTTGACCTAAAGAGGTAAGTATTTTTTCACAGTGCCTGCTTATACATATACCCCACTTCCCTTCCAAAGAGCTGAAATGGACTCCCATATGTTTCCCAGGCAAGTCTCTCATCTGGGTAGCATTCTGAATCAGATTTTCTTTAGCAATAGAACTGCACCCTGAGCCTTGAGACTGTTCCCAGAAACTTTTGTGATTGACCACACAGCAACAGAATGCTGGCATATCGACTTGTCCAACTTCTCTGAAATTGGAACAGTCTCAGTGTTTTGGAAAATACTATCAAACTGCATAATTCAAACTGCATAAAAATTTTGAGTGGTTTAGGTTTTGTTACAGAAGTCGCCATTGGTGAGCACTAAGTGGGTTCGGCCCCACCATGTGATAGTAGAAAAGAAACTTTACTTAACACAGTTCTATTTTACAAGACATTGTGTAAGAGAGTTACTATAAGAGATCCAGCATGTTGTAGTGGCTGGAACATAGGTGTCAAACTCATTTGTTATGAGGGCTGTATCTGATATAACTGTTACTTTGTTGGGTTGGGCCATATGTGCCATAAAATATAATGCCAGGTACCAGAGATATAAACTTTATAATGGACAGCAGCTGGTAAACTCTGACTTGGTGTGTCTTCACCGCAAAGCCCCATGAGCTAGAGAGGGGGGCATGCAGAGGAAAACCCACTTGGGAAGACTGGAGACCCAGCGGTGCCCTTGCACTGCCTGTAGGGTAGGACAAACCCCTTCGCCAGCCCATTCCCACAACCCAGGGGGAAAATCCAAAGCAGCTGGGAGTTATAAATTCCCCCCTGGCCCTGAGCTGCCATGGAAGGGGACCAGGAAGATGAGTTGAACTAACTCTCCTTCTGCAGGGGGTTGGGACAGGTGCAAGGCTGCATGCATGGTGGGACCCAGGCCCAGCAAAGCCTGTTAATCCGGAGATGCCCGTGTGGTGGCCGCCACCTCTGGCCAAAGCCACCAGGTGACCTCACCTTGAAACCCCAAATCAGCATGAATGTGGCTGTTGTAGTCTCTGATTTACCAGTGAGGCTGCCGTTGGAGTGAAGGGTTTCTACTTGACTGCTGCAGATAAGGTTGTTCCACTGTGCTGAAGCCATGATCGAAGTGGTTCTGCCTGCTCGCCCCCCGAGCAGCCTCCTGTTCCCTCCCTCCCACCAGTTGCTCACGGGCTGGATAAGAGCCCTGGACTGGCTGGCTCTGGCCCACGGGCTGCATCTTTGACATCCCTAGCCTAGAGTGTCAGACTAGGATCTGGGAGACTTCAGTGCAAATCCACTGTGTTATCAAAGCTTGCTGGGTAACCTTTGGCCAGTTTTTTCCCTCTCAGTTTAAGCTACCTCACAGGGTTGTTTTTTGAAGATTAAATGAAGAAGAGGATAACCATGTTGCAAATTGTGTTGGGTCCCCATTGGGGAGAAAAGTGGGGTATAAACATCTAAGTAAATAAATACAGGATCAAGCACTAGTCTTTTCCCCATTTCTGATTGTTCCTGCTGTGAACAAAAATCGAAAGGCCAACAGGATGTTTCATGCAGTCATTATAGCCCAATTTGGAAATAAAATATGATTTTATCAACCCCCCTTTCTCTTTACCTCCTAAGAGAATCCTTTCAGAATTCTCCCTCTGTCCCCCTATATCCTCCAGTAATTATTACATGTGTCCATGTGTACAAAGCTGTGTCAGGCCATGTTGCAATATGATCAGACAATAAATAGGGAGAAGCCATAGTTTCTTTCTTGTCTTAATGAATGGGATCCTATTCCTCCCGAGGAAGTCTACGAGGCTCCAGGATGTCCATCAGATGAGCCAGGTTTATATGTTTAATCATTGCTTTTCACTAGCTATTGGGTGATGTGAGTGTGTGCAAACTTGGTCTCTGTTTTAGCATCAAACATGATTGAACAAGAAATGTTTCTCATCATAGCTTATGGCTGTGGAATTTCCTTACCACCTAAGTCGAGGGGGAGCTCTAGCCTTGCCACCTTCAGGGCACAGTGCATAATGCAGTAAATCCCCTCCCTGCTGAGTTGTGAAATGGCCTGGGCGGCTGCATATATCTGGAAATCAACCAGCTAGAGAGAAGGGTTGCTCCATGCTAAGTGACTTCAGTCAGTGCGATGGAAATCATTATTCTTCCTCGAGGGAGCTGATGTACTTTTTAACGCATGTCCCAATGGGTAAGAAAAACAACAAGGATATAGCTCCTTCACTTGTCTATGAAGAAGAAGGTTCGTGTTGAAGAACTTCTGGTAGGCTGAAGAGTAGATGTACAAGTTTCCACTTCTCCCCAAGTATTTTAGCTTGTGGCAATTTCTCTCAATGAGTTGAGCACATGATTGTGTTCCCCACCTAAATCTCACCCAGACATGCTGCCCTTCCTCAGATTTTTCTATAGTGGCCCCTCTGGGTGTTTAATAGGCTAGATGGTGCCTTTGCATGCAACCTGTGCTCATTTAATAAAAAAAATGGAGCCTGTGAGAAAGATGAGCAAATTAAGATGAACAGATACAACTTCAAGGGAAATTGCTTGCTTAACTTCTTACTTCATTTTTCTTATCCTGTGGGTTTATCACCCTCTTTTTAAAGATCTGCCAACAAATTTGTTTCATTTTATTAAGAAGTTTAGAAATGACACTAAACATTGCTCCAGGGTTATCACTTGCAATGTGGGATGGACTTTGAAGATTTCTCGCTGGAATTTCACAAAAATGGCACCCCAGTGCAATGGAAGATAAATTTGTGCTCATTTGTGAAGCACCATCCATCGGTGACTGCAGTCCTCCAACTTGTGTGGATGTTACCCAAACATATCCATTGTCATGCTAGGAGAAACCTAAATGAATAATGCTTCCTCTGGATCTTTCCTTAAGAGCCAAAACATTTATTCAAGATTCATTTATATTGAACAGATATTATACTTAGGCATAATTCTCTTTCGACCTTTCCATGTTTCTTTGGTTATTCAACTGTAAAATGGGGACAACAGTAAGTGACCTTAAATGTAGTACCTGATGATCATGAGCAGATAGGAAAAATCTATCAGAGCTTAAATAAAATGGAACAAGAATCCCCTAATCAATTGATGGTAAGATTAATGGAGGACCCTAGCATGAAGTGCATTCTGTGAGGGTTGTTTCATTCATGAAATGCTTTCTCAGTCTACAATCACACTGGCCAATGCAGTTGTTGTTGTTCAGTTGCACAGTCGAGTCTGACTCTTCGCGACCCCATGGACCAGATCACGCCAGGCCTTCCTGTCTTCTGCCGTCCTCTGAAGTTTGCTCAATTTCATGTTCGTTGCATCGATGACACTGTCCAACCATCTCATCCTTTGCTGTCCCCGTCTTCTTTGACCTTCAATCTTTCCTACCATCAGGGTCTTCTCCAGTGAGTGCTCCCTTCTCATTTGGTGGCCAAAGTATTTGAGCTTCAGTTTCATTATCTGGCCTTCCAGGGAACAGTCAGGGTTGATTTCTTTTAGGATTGACTGATTTGATCTTCTTGCAGTCCAAGGGACTCTCAAGAGTCTTCTCCAGCACCATAGTTCAAAAGAATCTATTCTTCGGCGCTCGGCCTTCCTTATAGTCCAACTCTCGCAGCCATACATGACTACTGGGAATACCATTGCTTTGACCATGCGGACTTTTGTTGGCAGTGTGATTTCTCTACTTTTTATCATGCTGTTTAGGTTCACCATCGCTTTCCTCCCAAGGAGCAGGCGTCTTTTAATTTCATGGCTGCTGTCACAGTCTGCGCGGATCTGGTATCCCAGGACCGTGAAGTCTGTCACTACTTCCACAGCTTCCCCTTCTATTTGCCAAGGAGTGATGGGACCGGATGCCATGATCTTAGTTTTTTTGATGTTGAGCTTCAAGCCCACTTTTGCGCTCTCCTCTTTTACCCTGAGCAAGAGGCTCTTTAGGTCCTCTTCACTTTCTGCCATTAGAGTGGTATCGTCTGCATATCTGAGGTTGTTGATCTTTTCCCCAGCAATCTTAATTCCCGCTTGTGATTCATCCAGGCCAGCATTTCGCATGATGTACTCTGCATATATATTAAATAAGCAAGGTGACAGTATACATCCTTGTCGTACTCCTTTTCCTATGCTGAACCAATCAGTTGTTCCATATCCGGTTCTAACTGTCGCTTCTTGGCCCTTATACAGGTTTCTCAAGAGACATGTGAGGTGGTCTGGTACTCCCATCTCTTTAAGGACCTGCCATAGTTTGTTGTGATCCACACAGTCAAAGGCTTTAGCATAGTCAATGAAGCAGAAGTAGATGTTTTTCTGGTACTCTCTTGCTTTCTCCATAATCCAGCGAATGTTGGCAATTTGATCTCTTGTTCCTCTACCTCGAAACCCAGCTTGTACTTCTGGCAGTTCTCTATCCACGTACTGTTGAAGCCTAGCTTGTAGGATCTTGAGCATGACCTTGCTAGCGTGTGATATGAGTGCAATTGTGCGATAGTTTGCCAATGCAGGCAGCCATATAAAATCAGAGCATGTTATAAGACATTTCAGTACTTCTGCTTTTCATGCCATTCAGAATTGTAAGCTTTCCTCATCATAGAATCATAGAATCACAGAGTTGGAAGGGGCCATACAGGCCATCTAGTCCAACTGCCTGCTCAAGGCAGGATCAGCCTACAGTATCCCTGACAAGTGTTCATCCAGATGCTGCTTAAAGACTGCCAGTGAGGGGGAGTTCACCACCTCCCTAGGCAGCTGATTCCACTGTTGCACAACTCTTACTGTAAAAAAGTTTTCCCTAATATCCAGCCAGAACCTTTCCGCCCTTAATTTAAACCCATTATTGCGAGTCCAATCCTCTGCTGCCAACAGGAACAGCTCCCTGCCCTCCTCTAAGGGACAGCCCTTCAAATACTTAAAGAGAGCAATCATGTCCCCCCTCAGCCTCCTCTTCTCCAGATTAAACATTCTTAAATCCTTCAGACTTTCCTTATAGCTCTTGGTCTCCAGGCTTCCAATCATCCTTGTCACTCTCCTCTGCATGTTCTCCATTCTGTCCACATCCTTTTGGAAGTGAGGCCTCCAGAACTGCATACAATACTCCAGGTGTGGCCTGACCAATGCAGTGTACAGCGGGACTATGACATCTTGTAATTTGGATGTTATGCCTCTGTTGATACACCCCAAGACTGCATTAGCGTTTTTTGTTGCTGCAGCACACTAAATGCTCATATTTAACTTTTGGTCCACCCTTACCCCTAGGTCTTGTTCACACACACTGCTACTCAGAAGTGTATCCCCCATCTAGTATGTGTGTTCCTCCTTTTTGTTACTCAGATGTAGAACTTGGCACTTATCCTTGTTAAATTGCATCCTGTTCACATCTGCCCACTTTTCCAGCATGTTCAGATCTTGTTGAATTCTATTTCTATCTTCTGGTGTATTTGCTGCTGCTCCCAATTTAGTGTCATCTGCAAATGTAATGAGTAGCCCCTCCACACCCTCATCCAGATTATTTATAAAAATATTGAAAAGTACCAGGCCCAGAACCGAGCCCTGAGGCACTCCACTGAACACCTCCCTCCGTTCAGATGAAATGTCATTGAAAACTACTCTCTGAGTGCGGTTCTCCAACCAGTTCCCTATCCATCTAACTATACTACAGCCAGTCCACAGACCTTTAGTTTACCCATCAGAACATCACGGGGAATCCTGTAAGAGCTTTACTGAAATTCAGGTAAATGACATCGACAGCATTCCCACGATCCAGTAAGCTTGTCACTTGATCAAAGAAGGAAATGAGGTTGGTCTGGCCAGACCTGTTGGGGACAAATCCTTGCTGACTTCCCCAGTTCACCAAGTTGTCCTTTAGATACTCGCAGATCAATCCCTTTAAAATCTGCTTCAGTATCTTCCCTGGGACAGAGGTCAGACTGACTGTCCTGTAGTTTCCTGGGTCATCCCTCCTCCCTTTTTTGAAAACTGGGATAACATCTGCCCTCCTCCAGTCTTGTGGCACGTTTCCCATCCTCCAAGAGGTCTGGAAGAAGACAAAGGCTCTGCAAGCTCTCTAGAAAGTTCTTTGAGCACTCCTGGGTGCATACCATCTTACCCTGGAGATTTGTACTCATTCAGTGCAGCCAGGTGCTTCTCAACTACCTCTCTGTCCATGTCAACCAGCAGCCCAGATGCTTTGACTTGCCTACTACCATCTCTAGATGAGCCTGTTCTCTTCTTCAGGGAAAAAACTGAGGCAAAATAGGCATTGAGCTTTTCTGCTTTCTCTCTGTCCTCCGTCAGAGTTTCTCCATTTTCACCCAACAGTAGGTCCATCACCTCTTTTATCCTGTGTTTGCTCCTCACATACTCCATCTACCATCTCTTGCCTGTTGGTCAATATTAAGTCGAGTATGGTTGAGCCGCTGGTAGCTTCCTCCACCATTTGATAAAGGCAGGGCTGGCCTGAGGTTTTTCGGCCCCCTAGGCGAAACTAGCGCCCCCCCAGGCGAGGCTGCCTTGTGGCGCCTCCCTTCACCTTCTGTCTCCCCTTCGCCACTGGGTGCCTCTCCGGTGCTCAAGCTGGGTGCTAAGATGGGCGCATCGGGTGGGGGGAGAGGGGGCTACAAGGCTCTTCAGAGGGTGGCCCTTCTGCTTTCTCTGGAGAGCCAGTTTGGTGTAGTGGCTAAGCGCAAGGACTCTAATCTGGGAGAACCGGGTTTGATTCCCCACTCCTCCACTTGCACCTGCTGGATGACCTTGGGCAAGCCATAGTTCTGACAAAAGCTGTCCTTGAAAAAGAGCTGTTTCTGTCAGAGCTCTCTCAGCCCCACCTACCTCACAGGGTTTCTGTTGTGGGGAGGGGAAGGGAAAGGAGTTTGTAAGCCGCTCTGAGACTTCTTTGGGTAGTGAAGGGTGGGGTATAAATCCAAACTCTTCCTCTTTTTCTTCTTCCCCCCGCCCGCTTCCCCCCATCTCTCCTTCCCCTCTGGGGGACCGGGACCATCCCAGCTGTGTGCACCCCATCCCTTCGCTCCCCATGGGGGCGGCGCCAAGGAGACTCACCGGGGGGCGGTGTGGAGGAGTCGTCCGGTCCGAGCAGGCCCATCTCGGAGGAGGAAGTGGCGGCGGGCCTGCTCCATCCCCCTGTATGCACCACACATGCCTACCTGAGCCGCCCTGCAGCTGGGCCCTTCAGGCGGTGTCATCCGCCTCCTTCCTGCCCTGCAGGTCACCTGCATCTCAGGACAGGCCCTGAGCACAGCAGGGGGGGTGCTTCCTCCCTCCTCGCTTCCTTCCCCGCCCGCTTTTGGGTGCACTGGGCGCCGGACTTGGGGTGAAAGAGGCGGAGGCGGCGGCTCCCTGGTCAGGGACTAGATGCATGCAGGGCTTTTGGTGTGGGGGGGTCTTTTGGTTGGGGGGGCAGATGCAGTTTGGCACCCCTAAGGGCTGGCCTGCTCTAGGCGAATGCCTAGTTCACCTAGTGAGTGAGCTGGCCCTGGATGAAGGAAGTTGTTGTCCAGACAGGTCAGGAAGTTGCGTGACTGTGAACGTTTTGTAGTTTGTCTCCCAGCACACATCAGGGAAGTCACTTGTAACTATCAGGTCATGTTGTTTGGATACCCTGCCAAGCTGTTCAATGAGGCCAGCATCTTCATCCTGGTCAGGAGCTCTGTAGCAGACTCCAACCTCACCCAGATACTTTCCACTTGGCTGTTGCTCTCCTCCTGCAGTATTTCCTGATAAACAAACCCTCTCTTCACATACAACACCACTCTGCCTCCTCTTCGACACTTTTGTTTTTTCTTGAACAACTTGTATCCATCCACTACTACATTCCAGTTGTGTGAATCATCTCACCAAGTCTCTGTAATGCCTACTAAATCATATCCCTCTGTCTGCATTAGAAGCTCAAGTTCTTCCTTCTTATTACCAAGCTTTGAGCTTTGGTACATAGACACCTGAAGCCCTGCACCTTTGGCTCCATTAGACCAGGCCCTCCCAGGTGGACCTCTGTTGTTTGCTCTCCTTCATTTAAATCTCTGTGTTGGTCATCTCCTTCTCCTTGTGCTGTCAGTTTAAAGCCCTCTTGAATCTCTCCAGGTTTCTGCCAAACACATTCTTCCCCCACCTTGACAGGTAAAGTCCATCGTGTGCTAGTGGGAGGCTGGTCACTCCATCTTTTCATATGATAATCATAATACAAGTTGTAAGGAAGTACTGCACAGTTGCTTGCCCCCTCTCCAGTGCTGTGGAGTTCATGGTCTTTGGTCCTGTGATCTGATGTTATCCAGTTGCAGCCTTCAGCTGTAGATGGTGTAAAAGTGGGGGCCAAAGCTCATTGACCTCAGCACAGGAGCAAAGAGTAGGAGAAGGCCTTCAGGACCTACTACTTAGCCCTTGCCACAGTGAAACTCTCTTTCTTGAGGAAATAGGGAATGTAGCATCTATCTGCCCTGATTCACCTAGGCTAGAAAAGTGGACAGGGGAAGTAGCAAGGCTTGGTTTGTAAACTTGGTGTTGCTGACTGCAAAAGGGGACAGAGACTGTCCCAGATTTTTTTTAAAAAGACCAAGTTATTTTTTTTAACAACATTTATATCCTGCTTTTCTGTCCTTGCAAATTTGTTGCTTGCCTCTCTCTTGGATCCAGGAGAGTGACCTCCTACCCAGATCAACCACTCTACACAGAAGCACTTTCAGGTAATCACGGTTACAGCAAAGGTCCAATTTCTCTGAGACCTTGCTTGCTTGCTTGTAGCCATGCATTTCAGTTCATGTTGGCTAACAGCAGTATAACAAAACAATAAAAACACAGTAGAAAAGAGTCCAGGAGCATCTTAAAGACTAACACAATTTGTGGTAGGGTATGAGCTTTTGTGAGTCACTGCACACTTCTTCAGATACAAAGAAGTGAGCAGTGACTCACAAAAGCTCATTCCCTACCACAAATTGTGTTAGTCTTTAAGGTGCTATGGACTCTTTTCTACTGCTACAGACAGACTAACACTGCTACCCATATTAATAAAAACACAGTTGAAATTATAATAGTAAAGCAACCAGAAAAAAGAACACACTAAGGACAGGCTCAGTTGTCACTAAAGCCAAACACCCATTGAACCAGCTGTGTTTTCAATAAGTACCTGAAACCATGCAGTGAGGGAGCCAAACAGCCTGCTCCTAGAAAGGCAATTCAGAGCCTGTGCCACTACCAAATAGGCCTTCTCTAATGTGTCCACCCACTTTAGATGATGGAATAAATCGATTCTTTCAGCTGAATAGATGATCCAGTGCTGAAAGGAAAGTATTATGAAATCTCCAATAGGACATGCATAAGGAACAGCTATTCTAAAACTCATTCTGTGGGGGAAACCAAGCTAACTTGGCTCTCTGATAAGAATCTTAGAAAAATCCTATTGAATGCCAGCGGGTCTACACATGACGAGTGTCAAGTTTTTAAGTAGGGAGCATTTCTATTATACATGAATAACAAAATGACAGAACAATTGCTTTAAATGCCATAGAAGTGTGTCGGGTGTTTAGGAAACAAATTGCTTAAAGTTTCAGCTTCCAGATAGCTCAAATGTTCTGGGATTATGTGCCTTCATAGCAATTTTTTCACTCCATTTAAATAGAAATCCCAAACAACAGAAGTCTCTCAATGTTACTGAGCTTCCCATCATGAAATCAGTACACACTTCCAAAGAAAACCGGTATAAAATGACTTGCTAGTTTACATCACTGCAATGCAACAAGCACGGGTTACAAATGGTAGAGCCCACTACATCCACTCCAACCCTGTTAAACAAGGTCAGGCTCTGTTTTAGTGACACCTGTTATTTAGTGACACCTGCAAAAATGTAAAAACCAACAATAAAACTTCCTTCAAATACATTAGAAGCAGGAAACCAGCCAGGGAGGCAGTGGGGCCCTTAGATGACCAAGGGGTAAAAGGAGTACTGAAGGATGATAGGGAAATGGCTGAGAAGCTAAATGCATTTTTTGCCTTTGTCGTCACTGTGGAAGATGAGAAGTACTTGCCCACTCCAGAACTGCTGATTTCAGGAGGGGTGTTGAAAGACCTGAGTCAGATTGAGGTGATGAGAGAGGAGGTCCTAAAATTGATAGACAACTTTAAAATGGATAAATCACCAGGCCCAGTTGGCATACATCCGAGAGTTGTTAAAGAACTCAAATGTGAACTTGTAGATCTCCTGAAAAAAATATGTGATCTTTCATTAAAATCTCCCTCCATTCCTGAGGACTGGAAGGTAGCTAATGTCACTCCCATCTTTAAAAAGGGTTCCAGAGGAGATCTGGGAAATTACAG
This sequence comes from Gekko japonicus, assembly GCF_001447785.1. NCBI lineage: Eukaryota > Metazoa > Chordata > Lepidosauria > Squamata > Gekkonidae > Gekko > Gekko japonicus. The sequence goes on along the minus strand of NW_015176084.1, from coordinate 93,621 downwards.
TCCGTCTGACGTCAATACCGGGTAAATTGGTGGAAACCATTATTAAGGAAAGAATTAGTAGGCACATAGATGAACAAAACCTATCGAGGCAGACTCAGCATGGGTTCTGTAAGGGAAGATCTTGTCTCACTAACCTGTTAGTGTTCTTCGAGGGGATGAACAAACATGTGGACAAGGGGGATCCAATAGATATTGTTTACCTTGACTTCCAGAAAGCTTTTGATAAAGTTCCTTATCAAAGGCTCCTAAGTAAGTTCAGTAGTCTAGGGATAAAAGGACAAATCCTCTTGTAGATCAAAAACTGGCTAATTAATAGAAAACAGAGTGAGTATAAATGGGCAATTTTCTCAGTGGAGGGTGGGTAAGCAGTGGGGTACTGCAGGGATCAGTACTTGGTCCACTGCTTTTTAACTTGTTCATTAATGATTTGGAGTTGGGAGTAAGCAGTGAAGTGGCTAAATTTGCGGATGATACGAAGTTGTTCAGGGTGGTGAAAACCAGTGAGGATTGTGAGGCACTCCAAAGGGATCTGTCAATTTTGGGCGAGTGGGCGTCAACATGGCAAATGGGGTTCAATGTGGCCAAGTGCAAGGTGATGCACATTGGCGCCAAAAATCCTAACTATAAATACACGTTGATGGGGTCTGAACTGGCAGAGACTGATCAAGAGAGAGATCTTGGAGTTGTAGTGGATAACTCACTGAAAATGTCGAGACAGTGTGTGACTGCAATAAAGAAGGCCAATGCTATGCTGAGGATTATTAGGAAGGGTATTGAAAACAGATCAGCCAATATCATAATGCCCCTATATAAATCAATGGTGCAACCTCATTTGGAATACTGTGTGCAGTTCTGGTCACCACACCTTAAAAAGGATATTATAGCTTTGGAAAAAGTGCAGAAAAGGGTAACTCGAATGATAAAAGGGTTGGAACACTTTCCCTATGAGGAAAGGTTAAAGCGCTTGGGGCTCTTTAGCTTGGAGAAACGACGACTGAGGGGAGACATGATTGAGGTTTATCAGATTATGCATGGGATAGAGCAGGTAGAGAAAAAGGTACTTTTCTCCCTTTCTCACAATACAAGAACTTGTGGGCACTCAATGAAATTGCTGAGTGGTCGGGTTAGAATGGATAAAGGAAGTACTTCTTCACCCAAAGAGTGATTAACACATGGATTGTCACTGCCACAGGAGGTGGTGGCGGCTACAAGCATGGACAGCTTCAAAAGGGAATTAGATAAGCATATGGAGCAGAGGTCCATCAGTGGCTATTAGCCACAAGGTATGGATAGGGGCTCTGGGGCAAGTGATGCTCTGTCTGTGACACAGAGTGTTGGACTGGATGGGCCTTTGGCCTGATCCAACATTGGCGTTTCTTATGTTCTTATTTGTAAACTTTTCCCTATTTTGCTTTTTGAGAGTCAGTGGAAATCCTGTTTTAAAATGTTATAATGAACACAAATGCTCTGGAGCTCTTCAAGTTTCAGACCTCCCTCCACCCCAGGTCTTTAGAAATTTAATCTTGATTCCATTACCCTTACATCCATGTTTTTAAATAAATCTAACATAATGCACTGTTTCCCTTATGCCCTCTCTATTTTTTGTTAATATTAACAAAAATTCAACTGTGTATCAGAGGAGGGGTACGCATCAGGGATCCCTGGAAGTGGTTAGAAAATCAGACTACAGTCAGGGAGACCGAGGTCTGGAACCCCACTCTGCGATGGAAGTGTGCTGGGTAACCCAGTCACTCTCTCTCAAACTAACCTACCTCACAGGTTTGTTGTCAAGAGCATAAAATGGAGGATGGGAGAACACAGTTGTAATCCACTTTGGTTCTCCATTGGTGAAGAAAGCAAGGTATAAATATATAAATAAACAAACAAACAAGGTTCTACATATGGGGCCACATTCCTTTGATTCTAGAAGTAGGAAATGTGCCATTATGATCCTTTGAATTATTATGTATTGCCTACTACAGGCAGAGAGAATGACTGAGTAGTTCTTATAGTCCTTTGAACAGCTATTGATCCTTCTAGAAAATCTTCCTGGTGCCATGGTTGAAAAAGGCTGACAGCTTCATCTGTCTTGTATAAACACTTTAGTTTTTTTAAGAAAAACTTTAGGATTGTCATCCAGACAACAGATCTACTTTGTGAGCTACTGGCATTAAAGTTGTGAGCAAGCAATCTGGCTACTGCATAAATTAGTTTGCCCTGGAGCCAACCTTCCTGAGCATAGACAAAAATGTATGAGCTGAAGGCTAAAAAACTGTGAGCCAGCTCACACTAACTCAGCTTAGAGGGAACACTGGAGGCACGCCTTCTGAACTTTGGACAAATTCACTTGTACTGCAGACCTATAATGCTCTTCAACTCTTTTGTAAACTAGCCTTTCTATGGACCAGGAAACCCCTTGCGTACTGAGAAGAGTGACTCTGAACAGTGTAAGGCTGTGATCACACACACTAAATAATCCACTTTCAATCCACTTTCAGTGCACTTTCAAATTGGATTTTGCCAGGCCAAGTGGATTATTTAGCACGTGTGATCGCAGCCGTGGTGTTCCTTTCCTCATTTTACCTTCACAGCAACCTTGTAAGGCAGGTTCATCAGAGAGAGTATGACTGGCCCAAGATCATTCGGTGACCGTTTGTGGCAGAACAAGGATTTCAACCCTGGTCCCAAATCACAATCTATCGCTCTATCCATGACATTTCATTAGCTCTCACCCAGAAGCTTCTGGGACTAATGGACAGAATGCATCAAACAGCTAAAATTGTGCATCTAGTCAGGTAGAAAGTCCTTTTGTGGTCCAGCTGTGCAGCCCCAGAGTTTCTTCTCCACACATTGGGAGTGCTACGTGCTAATAGCAAAGCAGCTGCTGAGAACAGGAAGGAGCTTGCTGTGCTTTTGCCCAAAGGTTAACGCTTTCATCAGCCAGACTATACAGTGGAGATTTCAAAACACACCACTCCTTTTCTCCAGGTAAATCAACAGAGCTGAAAACAGAGCATGTTGTTATTCAAAGCACCCCTGGAAAAAAAGAGAGAGACTGGTGTTAAAACATTTATGTCTCACTGCTGTAAAATTACTCATCTTTAATAAAATGCCCACAGACTGTACAATTCACTTTTGCACAACAGGAGTCTGTTTTCTCCCCCTCCCTTTCCTGAAAATATACAAAAACAGGTGGCTGGACTTCCTGAGAAATTCCATTTTTAAATGTTTACTTGTTTTCAGGTGCACTTCGGAATGTTGAACAGTCCTTTAAAAATCCATACAGTAATACTGGCTGCCCACAGTGCAGCTTTCTTTTCTTTCAAACAAAAAGTAACACAGGTTTTTAGCACATTTCCATAGCCTTCCCATTCAACTTTTTAGATAATAAAAGTGATGTTTAAGTTGAAGTCAGTAGATTTTCAGTGGAAAATCCCCCCTCCCCCCAGCAGTTAAAATTGGGTGCTCAGAACAGTGCTGGACCTGGAATATAACTTTTTAAAAATCATAATTATATGCACTGATTTCATGAGATAATACAAATTCCACCGTCCCAGTGCAGAGTCCTGGGTGGGCTACAGTACACACATGGAGGTCTTGCCAGTGAAGTCTGTACCCTTCTGCTCAATGGAGGAAGTAGCTCCATATGGACAAAGGAATGTCTGCACAGATCTGCTTTCTCCATTGAAGGGAATGGGTATGTCTTTGTGGTTAGCGTTGCTCCTTGTATACATTTGAAGTCCCCTGCACAGAACAGATGGACAAAGCAGGGCTGGTCTTTTAAGACATTTCAGAGAAAGTTAAGAGACCGTTTCTTAAGGGATGGTTTCAATTTTCACATTCAGGCTACTTCAGCTCCCAGATCCACGCTTTAATTTCACTTCTCCATTATGGCACTCAGACTTGGGGATTCTTTATTTTTGCATCATTTCCCTGTAAAATCTATTTTTGTATTCTTTGTACATTGATAAATCAGCACCCAAGAAGACACACATGAAACTGCCTTACACTGAATCAGACCCTTGGTCCATCAAAGTTAGAATTGTCTACTCAGACTGGCAGTGGCTGTCTAGGGTTTTAAGACAGAGGTCTTCAACATTAGACATTAGTTCAGAGCTAGCTTGGTGAAGTGGTTAGAGTGTAAAAGTTCTGGTGACCTTGGGCAGTCATTCTCTCTCAGGTTAACCTACAGGGTTATTTTCATGGTTGTAGGGTAGCTTCCTTGCAAGAGCAAAGGAAACCTAAAATGCCTTTAGTCAAAAAGTGTAAAGCTGGCTGTGTGTGTGTGTGTGTGTGTGTGTGATATACAGTATCTATAAATTACTAACAGAATGTACAACATGCATACACATGTTGTAAATAAATGTACAAAACAGAAAACAGAATGACCAGAATGTAAATGAATATGAAAAGAAATGATAAAGGGAGCCCTTGCTCACTCCAGAATTTTGGTAGCCTGGTAATTTTTCAAAACTTGTTAATGTTTACACTGCTACATTGTTCTCACATCCCCCCCCCCCCTAAAAACATTTTCAAGCTTTTTCTTTCAGGAAAATGAAATATAATTTTCACACTCATGCAGTATTTTGCTTTTAAAAACCATGGTATATTCTTTTCCCATACTACACAGGTCTTCTTACTCCACCCTTGCCCCTGCCACCTAATTAAATTTAGTGTGTGGTTCTGCTAGCATTTTTGGCAGAGGAGACTTCTGTAAAGCTTTTGGTTGGGATTTTTCAAGGCCTTTGAATAATTTTGCCACCATAATTGACATTGTTACCTACAACACTGTGATGACACTAAGCATGAGTAAAACAAAAGACATTTAAATCACATGTCTCTACAAGTGAGAGGGCCAAATGCTTAAAGGCTGCAAGTTGGAGGTGGGAAGGAAGCCTATTGAGTGGTAAGCTGAGCCACTCTTGAGTCCCCTATGGGGAGAGGGTATGGGGTATAAAACAAACAAACAAATAAATTATTGTGTAGTGGGTTGACCGCATGGCTAGGCCCTTGCAGCTCCCCTAACATGCTGCACGCTAGACTCGTACACAACTAAGACAAAGACAAACAGCCAGGAGGCCAACTATATACATATCCAGGGGACACCCCTGGATCCCATTGGGGGGTTTGAACTTCCCTCCCATGTTTCTATTGGCTCCCTGTTAGAGAGCCCAGGAGCCCAGTTCCCATTGTTCACCCAGGGTCAAGCTCTGGGTAGTCGCTGGCCCCTGGTGGCGGCCAGAGGACACAACATAAATATACTCCAAGCTGCCGAAAACTCAGCACTTCCATCAATTTGTTATCTGAAGAAGTTTAATGCTTTGCGTGACAGGACTTGTCTCCTAGGATCAATGTCAGCAATATTTGGGATTTTGCACTTGCTCACTTTAAGGTACTTCTGCCTGAATAACCTCCACCCAGGAATGAATTGGTTCAGCTCAGTTGGTTGGAGTCTGTGTGGGGATGCCAGCCTCCAGGGGCAGCCAAGGGATCTCCCAGAATTACAGCTCCTCTCCAGAGACTACAGAGGTCAGTTCCCCTGGCTCCCACTGAGGTCTCTGTACTCCCCTGGCTCCATCCCCAAGTTTCCAGGCATCTCCCAACCTGGATCTGGCAACCCTATGTCCTGTTCCTTGCTGGTGGCTGGAGGGGGCAGGGCTGGCAACCCTAAGTCTGTGAATGGAAGCCAGCAGCACAGGAAGAGTCTGTTGGCTGGGAAGGCATGTTCAATCCTGGGCTCTTTTCACCTTGTGTAAGGTAAATGCAAAATGTTAATCAGAAAGGGTATGCTGAGCAGGGGAAACTTGGTATGACTGGTACCACCATTGGAATCATATTGTAATTGTAGGGCTGTATTTTTCAAGAGGGATCCTGAGGCCTGGTTGTTCCTGTGAGCAAGAAGACCCCATTGGCAGACTGGCACTTGGTGGACCAGAAAAGCTGGATTTTGCTCACCACAAAGCTGTTATCAAGCAATAACTAGTTACTTAATGAATTCAAAGGCCAATTTCTGTTCAGTATTACACCTCTGTGTTTAGTTTAAAAAAATCTTGTATTGTTCTGTAAATTGGAGGGTTTTGACTCAAAACCATTTATTAACTTACACTGTCTTGCAAGTTCTTTCCTAATGTAGCCCCATAAAACTCACACAGGCAGAAGTTATACCTGCATGTGTAAATGCACAAGTAACAAAAGACTGGTTCCAGAGTGCTGCAATCTATTGTTTATCCTCCCTTGTGATATATTGTCTAGCCCATCGTTCCAAGAAATTCAAGTCTCTGGCACACCACAGAGTCTCTGTTAATTTTTTACCAGATACTTTGTTCTGATTTTTTATTTTACAGAGCAATGGTAACACATATTGGGTTGGATCTAGCAAACCAAGGATCATGGATCTTTTCCATGTTCCCCTCTTTCCAGCCATCCGTTCTGACCCTGAGGAAGTTCATTCCTGAGGTCACAAGACCCAGCTGGTAGAAAGGTTGAAAAGGGGAGAAGGGAACAAAACGATTATCTCCTGTCTTTTCTGTCAGTGCAGATTCACTTATGGAAAAGGCAAAAGAAGATATTTCTCTCCCTTCCTTCACCACACTGCAGCCTCCTGACCCTTGTGGCTATTAGCCCACATGCATCTGGTGAAACTGGGGCAACATGAGAAAGATCTGCACCCATGAGCACCTTCCACTTGCATTTCATAGATTCCAGCCTACAGTTTTTTTAGAATACGTGACAAATCTGCTGAGGATTAATTTGAATACCAAAGCAACCCACTCAGTTATGATATGACCATACTAAGGAAGTGTACCGGTAATGGACATGGCTTCAGACTGTGGTGATACCACACTGCTTTCTTCTGCAGACTCAAAACCACTGAACATTGACTGGTTTTGGACTCCTCCCTTCCACTGCAGTCCCAAATGACCCACAAATGATGCTTCTTAGGGATGAGGGACCACCAGAAACAGCATGAAGTGGGAATCAGAGGTCTGCAACACTAGACAGGAATCAGCAAAAAATCACCTCCACCTTCTGTCAGCAGAAATATTAAGTGGGATCCAATCCATGGCTACCAGGAATCTATGAATTTTGCAATGTGACTGTGGACACAGACAAGACTTATCATCTTCTTGTCCAGGTAAGACTACCTTGGTCTCCTCAATGCATATATAACTACATACACAGCTATACATATGTAACTATAACCAATATTTTTCCAGTGACGTAGTGCATGCAGGCAATGTCTCCCAGGAATTGCAGCACTTAAATTATCAGTATAAGGATACATCTGAAGGGACATAGATGCAGAAACCTATGCATGCACACAGCTTTCCTCCCAGTTTCAATGGGTAATAATAGGAAAGTCTGGCACATGTGGACCAGCTCATACTTCATCCCCCAATCATTCCATCAGTGCAAGATACATTACTGTGATGCAGAAGTCACATACTGTAGAACAGCTCATGTTCAAAGCAGTAATTGAAATGTCTGGTGTTTATTAAGCACCCAGATGTTTGTAATAGGAGGTACAATTGTAGTGGATGAGAAAGGAAAAGCCGTAATTTGCTGCTTACCAGCATAGCTGTTGCGCATTCATTTGAATAGCTCTATTTCTCTTCTTTCTCATAAAGAGCCTTCATCCTGTAAATTTTTTGAACGGCTAATGTCCTGAAAATATGGAATTCATTGGGGAGCGAAGTATTTATTGCAGTGTTAATTAAATAAAAGCATTGTAATCTTTCAAAATTGAACAATCCTGCTCATTTGAACATTTTAAAACAGAAGATCTTTCATGCACTAATTGCGTTGCGTAATGAAAAGCACGTGTAATGGAAATTTTAATCAAAACAAACAGTGGAATTATTGGGACTTTTTTTTTTTGCAATATAAAATGCCCACCTTACTTTTTATTAGAGACACTGCAACAACCAGCTTAGTTTCAAGACTTGTGACCTTTGAGCGTGGTATATTATTTCTAAACTGATAGGCCACCCTTGCATACCAGTTGGCTAACCCTTTAAACATCAAAGTTACTGCTTGGCTACCAGCCTCAGACCATGACAGCCTGGCTGCATTCCCAAACCCTGACAGCCTGGCCCTAGGCCCCGCAGCTCAAGCTGACAGGCTTTTCTGCAAAAAGTCTGATGAATGGTTTCTGGCAGCTTGTACTGTATTCTGACTGACTGTGCGAATACTATTCAGTCACAAATATGTGCACGGAACCTCCATAGGTCTTTGGTGCATGGCTCCCTGCCGAATACCCAGATGAACTGTGCGTTCACACCCAAGTTTATTTTATATGGTTTCATTTGACATGATTTCAGTGACTGCTGTTTCATGCCATCGCAATAGCGGCCTTCATTGACAGAAGTCTGGAATTTACATTTGTACATATACAAGGATACTAGAAATCACTATTTAGGAACATTAAAAAGTTATTATCCTTTCAGCTTCGGTGGGTAGATTCATACATAAATTGTTGTGCCAAGTCTAACTGCTGTGTGTACTATATGAGATGACTATGAATCCGGAGAGATGCTTCCAATTGTTATGGGTTTGTTCTTTGGCACCCTGTATTGAAACTGTGTAGGTACATCCACCCATAAAATATTTTCACTCCACTGTCTTGAATTCAGCATTTATAAAATGTGACAGCTTAGCAAAACATTTTGGCAGCATTCCTGTCAGTGTTCTGAGGAAGGCAAGCGGGCCAAACAGTTTACTGCAAAGCTTTGCAGAAGCAATTGTTAAGACGATTACAAAAGGGGTTGGAAAGAATCATTTGTTTTAAGATCTATTGCCTTGACAAGGGGATACAATTGTGCTGTAAAGGGAGCAGCCCATTCTTTGACATCTGAAATTTTGCAGGGATTACCAAGAGATTTGATGATGAATCTCCACAAATGCTCACCTTTTATACCGATACGAGCTATAATTAAAAGGTATCAATGCAGCATTGTCAGGGCACTCATGAATGTGCTCTGGAAGCAAATTCCTGCTTGCATTATCTTAAAAAATGAACAATTATTTTATAAGGATATTTTCCAGTAATCCAACTTAATGACTAAGCATATACAGATATATTGACATACATGAGTACAAGTGAGAAGCATGTTATGCTGTTAGGCAGGGCAAGCAGACATGTTTTACAGTTGAAATGGAGTAAAAAAACAAAACACTTCGGTCAGGTTAGACAGAGAGTAATCATGGATGTGGAAATCAAGGAGGTAGTTAAGTACCTAATATAAGGCGAAAGAGAGATCTTGAACATTTGGCAAGTTATTTTGACTCAGTATATTCTCTGTATATTCTCTTTTATTCTACTCACATTCTCTTTCCCACCAATAGAATTCTCCTGTGCATAGGCCCCTGAAAAAACTTCTCACCACCCAAGCTGACCTTTCACTTTTGCCACAGTGACAGAGCTAATTGCTCAGGATTCTGTGGTTAACTGCTTTCATAAATGTGAGATATTAATATACTTGATGCTGTGTATGATACGGCTAATAAGCAACAGAATACCAGATAGAAATCATGTGAATGTCATATTTCCCAGCATTTTCACAGCCAAAAATAGAGAAAGGTTTGTAACACCTGAATGGTCACCCTAAAGATCGCTGCCCAAAGATATTATCTATATGGCATGTTTGGTTAAGGATATTCACAGTTGTCCTCTGCAGTATGTTTCCAGTAGTTCAAAATACAATGCAGCAAGGGCAGCATGTGAAATAACAGACTGTGCACCACTTAGTGCATTAGAGCTCATGAATATGCGTGGCCTATGGAAAGGTGTGCAGTGTTGGTGGAAAATAGTAAAGGAAAAGACAATATATTTTAGGGATATGTACTAGCATCAAACTTTGGGTTTGGAATCCAGAATAGGGTTGCCAGCCTCCAGGTGGGGCCTGGGGATCTCCCGCTTTTACCACTGATCTCCAGCTGACAGAGATCAGCTCCCCTGGAGAAAATGGCTGCTTTGAAGGGTGGACTCTATGGCATTGTACCATGCTGAGGCCCCTCCCCTCCCCAAACCCCGCCTTCTCCTGGATCCACCCCCAGAGTCTCCAGGTATTTTCCAACACAGACCTGGCAACCCTAATCCAGAATCAGAATATGAAATTCAAAACATTTAGATGAAGAATGCAGAATATAAGAAATGCAGAATTTCTGAACACTGGAGCTGTATTAAAGTCGATAAGAATAGCCATTTTCCACTTTAAAAAAAAGACATGAAAAGGCGAACCACTTTGAAATTAGGAAATGACTGAAATCTGGGCATGAACCCTGAGCAGTGCAAAGGCCACTAAAGCAGCACTGAGCATGGCTCAGTGGAGCAGAGGACAACTGGGCCTGGGAAGTAGGCAAATACCCTGGGAAGGAAGCACTGTCAGGCAGACTGGAGCAGCAGGCAGACAGAGCGGCGGGTGGGGAACTACCACAACAGCATTGGGCACAGCAAAGTTGAGTGAGTGAGCACTACCATGGAATAACAGCTGAAAGAAGGGAAAAGGTTAGAAGGTAGTGGCAGCAGACAGCAGCATGGCACACCCTGTACTGTGGACTAGTGTGTGCCATTCTCTCATACTCAAAGGGCCTTTCAGGGAAGCTAAGTAATCTTCCTGCAACCTCCCCCATACACCAATTTCCTCTGCCATACCAACATTTCATACTGCTGGCAGACTCTCCCCCCAACCCCCCCATTAGTATCTGATTGTGCTATAGTAGAACACAGACCCCCCCCCTAAAAATAATGAAAGAAAAGGAAAAGGAAAAAGAAAACCACACGCATACATACATAGACATCATTTATTATCCACATCTAATCTAAATCTGTTTATCAACATATTTCATTCTCAATGTGGCCTAGGGTTGCCAAGTCAAAAAAACTCACCGGCGGGGGAGCTGTCCTCAGATGTGTGTGCGTGTATGCGTATAGTGCGCGCGCCGCCAGCACATCACCAGAAGTGACGCGTGATGTTGACCACGTTGGGGGCATGGCCCAGATCATCAGAGGAAAATCCGATGATCTGGGCCACGCCCCCAACATGGTCGACATCACGCGTCACCTCTGGTGACGCAGCCACGCTGCGGGGGGAATCTGAAATCTTAAAAAAAAATGGTGGGCTAACCTCCCCCCCGAATAGAAGCTGCATATGTAGCTTAAAAAAAAAAGAATGGCCTCCATGACCATTGCTAGGCAACCGAAATAGTATTAGCAGCCTTCAAAGCTTTAATTCCTGTTGGCAAAAGGCAGGGTAGGGTAAGGGCCTTTTCCATGGCTACTTTGACTTTGAAGGAGGACTCATCAGGGTCAAGCCCAGCAACCACTGGGTGACTTGCTACCACATAGATTACATGATTCACTCAGGTCTTCCTATTGTTGAACAGGAGCCACCACATGAAAGCCAGCATGGTTTAGTGGTTAGACTGTTGGACTAGGATCTGGGAGACTTTGGGCCAGTCGTACACTCTCAGCTTAACCTACCTTACAGGGTTGCTTTGAAGAAAAAATGGAGGAGAATGATGTAAGGCCGGGGTCCCTAATTGGTGAAAAGCAGGGTATAGATGAAGTAAATAAGTATAGCTGAAGATGGGGGGCAGTTGAAAGGTAGGTGGTGGTGGGAAGGAGGAAGGAAGGAAACAAGTACAGGTGAGAATATGTGGAGTTGCCAGCAGGAGTGAAAGAGGCAATAGCATGGGGAAGGGGGTACAGGGAAAAATGTTGTGCCCCTCACAAGTCCTTGTGGGATTCTCACCCCACAACCAGCCTCTGGCCTGGTGGCCAGCAGTGAACAACTGGGACATACATTTCCTGGGTAGAGGGTGCCTGGTGGCAGGATGGAAAGCCAAAAACAGGGGCATATAAAGGTAGGTTTGCCAGTGGAAGGGAAGGAGACAAGGAAGCAGGAAAAGGGAGAAAGGCTATGGGGGCTTTCTGGGAAGGGAAAGAAGAAACAGTGGGGAAGGGGAAAATGAGATGCCACCTGCAAGTCGTTGCAGGTCGGCTATTTACATCTATTGATAACTGTTTAAAAAAATGTTATTACTAATTAATTACAGTAATGGGTAGAGAGGGAATCAAATGTAGAAAGGGACACACAGAAGACTGTTTCAGCATCAAGTGTATAAGCAGCTTGGAAAGGACTGATGTGAAAGTACCCTTTGATGTTGGTGTCTGCTTCAGGATTTTGTAAGTCCTCAAATGTTATCTGCTCATTCAAACCATTGCCAGAGCACAAAACAATCCTTCAAAACCATGGTATATGTGCTAAGTATCTCTGTTTCAGTTTCCGAATCATGGAATTATGGATAAAATCTGTTTTTGTAAAGAATCCAGTGTTATGGGCTTTGCAGGTTTTTTAAGGCCACTGCGGATATTTACAATTCACTTGCCCAAGTGTCCCCTGGGAGCCAGCCACGTGGAGGAAATAACATCTGACCTGGCATGTCCTCAGATACAACTGTTTCTTCCTACTGGCAATTTGACTGCACACATTTTTCAGCTGTTGCATTCATGTGAATTGCTGCGAGAAAGTGATAGCTTTGTTCAGAGGCACATTGAGACACTTCGTACATTTTCCTTGCCACTCTGTCCCCTGGAATTGTGGGAAAATGTATAAATATGCAGATCAACCATTAACATCTCCTATTCCATCACTCCCCCAAAGGCTTCATTTCAAGTCAAGTCAAGTCAAGTGAGGCTTTATTGGCATAAATTATCAGAACCATTTATACATTTTAAAACCAGTTAAAAGCACATATATAAGAATTCTAAAAGAACCTTTGGCACAGCTTTAAAGCCAAACAGAGAAACTTAGCCACCTTCTCAGTAATATCCAGGCAGAGATCTCTTAAAAGTCTATTCACCTTAAGAGCATCAGAACAAACACCCATACTGGTTAAAAGAGATTGTAAATATGTGATCCTTATGTCCATGAACAGGTTACAATGCAGGAGAACATGAGTGATAGATTCCACGCATTTCTTTCTGCATGGGCAGTATCTGGCCAGCTAAGGAACCTTATTGAATCTGCCAGATAAGATGGCGGACGGCATGGCATTGCATCTGTCCAGGGTGAACGCTCTACGTTGTTGAGGGACCTGCGAGGAGGATAAATACGCAGCCATCATCCCTGTTGTAAGGGGAATCTCAAAATTCAAGGAGGAGCAGGTTTTATTAGCTAAACTATATAAATTTTGGCGCTCTGAGTCTAACAATCTGTTTTTAATCTGTTGGAATGCAGCCACAAAAGGCAACATGGACAGGAATTCCAAAGAGAGACCCAATACTTTGATTTCCCCTTCAATATATACTGACCAGTTTGAAAGGTTGAGCTCGGGAAGCACGTGATGTATAAGGCTCCCCTGTTCAAAATTATAATGAAGGTGGAACCAGTATTTAAAGGTTGTAAGCCATGCACAAGTTTCCATCAGGGACGAGCCAGTTTCCAGATATATGACCGCATTCGGTACACAATTTGGTAGGGCTATGATTTTATGCAGAAATTTAGATTGGACTTGTTCAATGGCGTGGTCAAAAGCTCTAATCCAGATTGGAATGCCGTACAATAACTGGGAGCTGACTTTGGACCTAAAAATGTTGGTTGCAGCTGGCACAAACTGGTTGCCCCTGCGGTAAAAGAAACGTACTATGGCCGATGCACTAGCACTGGCGAGCTTCACCGCATATTTGCGATGGGTAGACCATATTGCATTATACTGAAAATGAATGCCTAAATATTTGTAGTCTTTGACTTGCTCTATCACTTTACCATTGATGGACCAATGGTATAATCCCAACTTTTTGGAGAACACCAGGATTTTGGATTTATCATAGTTAAGCTGAAGCTTGTAGTTGGTAAAGAAAGCAATACAGCGAGACAACAAACATCTCAGCCCAACTTTAGAGTGGGATAACAACACTGTGTCATCGGCATAGAGTAATACAGGAACATGTGTTTTCCCCAGTTTGGGACTGTGACAATCAGAATCAGAGAGCTGGGCCGCAAGATCATTAAGAAAGATGTTGAATAGAAAGGGGGCTAAAATACACCCTTTTTAACACCCTTGTTTGTGGCAATCTTAGGTGTCAGATTGAAAGGCTTCATTTATGCAAATCTCAAAAGGTGATCCCCTCATTATCTCATGTTAGGCTGAGGGACAGAGCTCAATTTAATTCAGTTATTTTACCTATCACACATGAACATAAACCCCATATTCCTCTAGTGAAAACAAAGAATCTATCAACTACAAAGTGGTTTTGTATTGATGCAAGACAAATGGACTATGGTTTGTTGCCTTTATCAGACATGGAATCATTCAGAATATGTTCACTTCCAGGGAGCTGAAACACATCCATCCCCACATATGTGCACAAGAAAGCATATTTTGAGGGAGGGAAGATGAAAGGAAAAACTGGATTCTGAAGGTGTGTATTTAGGCTTACCATGAAGACCATAAGAACATAAGAGAAGTCATGTTGGATCAGGCCAATGGCTCATCCAATCCAGCACCCTGTGTTACACAGTGGCCAAAACCCAGGTGCCAACATGAGATCCACCAGTGGGGCCAGAACTCCAGAAGCCCTCCCACTGTTGCCCCTCAAGCACCAAGAATACAGAGCATCACTGTTCCAGGCATATGGTTCCATTTGTATCTTATGGCTAATAGCCACTGATGGACCTTTGCTCTATATGTTTATCCAATCCACTCTGCTTATTAATTTCATTGAGTGCCCATGAGTTCTTGTATTGTGAGAAAGGGAGAAAAGTACTTTTTTCTTTACCTGCTCTTTCACATGCATAATTTTGTAAACCTCTATCATGTCACCCCTCAGCCATCATTTCTCCAAGCTAAAGAGGGAAGGTTTTCCAGCTCCTTAATCATTTTAGTTGTCCTTTTCTGCACTTTTTCCAATGCTATAATGTATTTGTTGAGGTGCCACTGGATTCAAACTTTATTCTGTTGTTTCAGACCAATATAGATACCCACCTGAATCTATGTTCTCCTCCAACACTAAGCATTCCAGCTCCCCCATTTTACCTTGGACACTTCTAGCATTTGTATATAAACATTTATAATTTCTCAAATACACTAGGCCTACAACCTTCCTCCTGTGGCCTCTAGACCTTGTCAGGCAGTAATGTTTGTCACCCACTCAGTGGCCAGTCCTAATCCATTTCCTTCTAGAACAGCAACAGCTACCCCTTCATCTCTTAGAGATGAGCCATCCCAAACCGGAGCCATTTCATCTACTGTCTGCTTTTCCCCAAGAACTCACACATCTGCAAAACATTCCCATAGTTGGAGCTGGGAATTCTCCATCCCAAGATCCCATTGCCTGCTGATGCTTCAAGCAGCAGTATTTTGTTTTGTTTTGTTTAAAAACAGAATTGATCCAAGAAGCAGCAGTGGAGGGGGATTTTTTAAAAAACCCAACCAGCAGCATTGTATACATCATTACATCACTTCAGGTGAAAACCCAGAAGTGACAGCAGTTAGATCTAAGGGAAAAAACCCTCTATGATTTTACCATAAAGTTCCCTGTGATTCCTAGATCTACCTGCACAACTTCTCAGTTTTTCCTGGAAGTGATGTCATCATTCCTACAATGTCTGCCACCATGTCCCTGTTCCCAAGCCCCCTACCAGTTGCCAGGCTTATCCTGGCAACCCTATATGCATTACATTTTCCCAAACAGGTATACCTATTTCTCTTTAATACCATGAACCTAGACTCAGAAGTACTTGAACTAGTTTCAGGCCGATTTAAATACAAGTAAATTCGTTAAATTTTTGATGGAAGATTGGGTCTATGCATGATTAGAGACTTGGCTAGTGTTCTGAGCAAGTGAACATCTTTCCACAGAAAATGGCATTTGATTCATAACACGATTGGAAAAGTTCATATTCCAAACCATCTAAAGGAAGCATGCTGTTCCATGTTCAGCCTGTTAGTGAAAGAAATTTACCTCTTAATCCTTCTGCATTCAGATGTTTGGAGCCCATAAACGGACATGAGTTTGAGGCTGCAAAACATCTCAGCTTGGAAAGAAGGGGACAGTCAGCTGAATTAAGTGGATGGAATCTTGAACTGCAGCTGGAATAAGGGAGTTGGTTCCTGGCATTTCAGTTTGGGATAAGTATTACCGCAGCAGCAACTGTGAGTTCGTCCTCCATTTCTTTCCCTGTAAGCTTCAAACTCATCTGTGCATCTTTTTCTCCTTTCCGCTCTCCCTTCACAAATAGAGGGTACCAAGCAGATTATGAGGAAGCAGTTTGCTTCTTTCCTGATATATCACTAAACAAGGATTCTGGGGGGGGGGAAGATTTGGGGACTGTTTCTTTCTGTTGTTCTAAAACCTTTTTGATTTCTTTAAAATTGGAATTAAAGCCAGCCATATCAATGAAGCAAGCCAATTGTTATTTTGTTGATTTCAAAGAGGAACACTTCTGTGGGCATGACAGAGATAATACCCAACTGAAATAAAGTCTCAGGGATTGTACCCCCAACCCAAGGGATTCTTCTTGAAAAACTGCAAATAGTTGGGAGAAAACGTCTGTGTTTTAGAGGCCATTAGATTTCTCCCTCGCAGATTTTGGGGATGTGCTTGTGCATGTGTATTTTAAACAAAATTGATATGGGAGGGAGAGGAACTACACTCTGACACATGCTTACTCTTCTTGTGTCTCACCTCACTGCATTCCAGTGTTTTCAGCATTTTTCTCCCTTTCTCCTTGGTTTGCAGAAATCAGAAACTGGCTAGGAGAAAAATACTGGCAGTACCACAGTTGGGTATAGGATAGGGCAGGGTTTATCCTATCCTATCCTATGCACCCTGGACTTGTTTAAAACTAGAATCTTCCTTCAAGAATTGGTCCATGGGTCACAGCAGGGCATTTATTTTTTTTTTTAAAAAAAGAGGAGCCGGAACTCTCAAGAAGGAAATGGAGTTTGCACTCTGTATACTGACAACTCATGGACTTTTAAACATCTTTAAAATAATTTTGTCAAAGAGGATCCAGAACTCTGTTCTGGTGCATTCCCCCAGAAAAAAACGCCCTGGGTCACAGGAGCAGAGTGGAGTCTGGAGCAGTGGTCACAGAGTCTGAGGTCTGGTGACTTGTTGCTTCCATGCCTACTTCGTCTCCTGCTTCCTCATTTATACTAGATGCATAGATGTAACGCATTGAGCTAGTGAGTGGATGATCATCCTGGCTTGTTAGCTCCTGGTGCTGCCGAGCTTCTAAATGCATGCTGTACCTCCATTGCTGTAGTTCATGCCATGCCCTTTGCCAATGATGTTCCTGTGGCTCTGGGGATGGGGGGGGGGCGGCGATGAGGCCTGGGGGATCTTATCCGAGCCTGATCCTGGGTCCCTGGGACACTATCTTCCGGTGACAGCTCCTTTGTTGGAGGGGCGGCAGAGGCTTCTGCAGTTCCTGATCACTGTCATCACCTCTGACCTCATCAGGATCAGCTTGATCAGGTTGACCCATGACAGAAAGGCTACTGCACATCTGGCCCTCTGCACACAAAGTAAAGCAGAATTGTTCAGGAGGACATTTTCATACAGGTGATAGAGTTATATTAGAATGGTTTAGATGTTTCAAGGAAGACAACTGGTCTGTGGACTTTACTCCTGTGCTTGGTATGAAATCTGCTGCTGTGTGCACTATCTAGTTCTTAGAGCATCCTATTCCTACTTATGTAATACCATTTACTGCTTGTTTAACATGTGATGTGTTGATACTTCTATTACATTGCCAGTATGGCGTAGCAGTTAAGAGTATCAGACTAGTGTCTGGGAGATCGGGGTTTGAATCCCACTCATATTATGGAAGCTCGCTGGGTGGCTTTTGGCCAGTCACAGTCTCTCAGCCTAACCTACCTCACAGGTTGTTGTGTGAGGATAAAATGGAGGAGAGGAGAATGATGTAAGTCGCTTTGGGTCCCCATTGGGGAGAAAGGCAGAGTACAAATGAATTAATTTTTTTTTAAAAAAACCCTGGATGTTCCATCCTGTTGATTGTATTGACTTACATTGTGTAATCTGCCTTAAGTCTCAGTGAGAAAGTGGACTATAAATAAATAAAGGCTGAAACTGAGGCGGATTCATTTGTTAGCAAACAGAACAAACCACTTGCCTGTTGACTACATCTTGCTTTGGCCTTGAGTTTCAAAGAACGGGAAAGATAACTGACATGGCTGGGAGTGGCACACTGCCAGGGTATTTTTATGGGGAGAGGGGAGAATATAGGGTTTTCTCCTGGAACATGATAGGCACAGGGTGGGTCAACTGAGCTGGAGCATGAGTGAGATGAGGCATAGGCACAACTGGAGCAGTGTGGTCAGAATTCAGCTCCCAGTTCAAACACGGAGTAAGCAATTTGGCAGCAAGAATGGGTATGGGGCAAGTCCAGAAGTCAGAGTCCAAACACAGTCCAAAGGGTCAGAGTCATGAGGCAGGGGCAGAGTGAGTGGCAGCAAGGCCAGAAGAACATAAGAGAAGCCAATGTTGCATCAGGCCAATGACCCATCCAGTCCAACACTGTCACACAGTGTCCACCAGTGGGGCCAGGGCACTAGAAGCCTTCCCACTGTGGCCCCCCCAAGCACCAAAATACAGTGAATCACTTGCCATGGCCTGAGAGTCCCTATCTATACCTTGTGGCTAATAGCCACTGATGGACCTCTGCTCCATATGTTTATCCAGTTCTCTCTTGAAGCTGTCCATGCTTGTAGCCGCCACCACCTCCTGTGGCAGTGAATTCCATGTGTTAATCACTCTTTGGGTGAAGAAGTACTTTCTTTTATCCATTCTAACCCGACCGCTCAGCAATTTCATGGAGTGCCCATGAGTTCTTCTATTGTAAGAAAGGGAGTAAAGTACTTCTTTCTCAACCTGCTCTTTCCCATGCATAATCTTATAAACCTCAATCATGTCACCCCTCAGTCGTCGTTTCTCCAAGCTAAAGAGCCCTAAGCGCTTTAACCTTTCCTCATAGGGAAAGTGTTCCAACCCTTTTATCATTCTAGTTGCCCTTTTCTGCACTTTTTCCAATGCTATAATATCCTTTTTGAGGTGTGGTGACCAGAACTGTACATAGTACTCCAAATGAGGTTGCACCATTATATTTAAGATGACATGTTGCTTTCACAGCGAGTCTTCCCCTTTCTCTGCCCTTTATAACAGAGACATTCAACTTGCAGCTGGATTGCATCATGCAGGTGCGTGTGCACCCATCTGCACTGTCTGGATCCAGGTGTCTTTGGGTTGCTAACCACGCACTCCGCCTTCTGGTTCTGGAGACAGGGGAGGCGAGGTGGATGGCGGGATGCTTCTTGATTCTGAGCCATGGGACTGAACAGCTGGGATGCTGCTATCAGGCTGCAAGTCATTATTTGGCAGGGCAGGAGTAGCTTTCTGTAGCAGGCTTTCTGTAAGTGGTTGTGAGCTGGGACCTTCTTCACATGCCCATTCCTCTTCCGAAGAGTCCTCTGCCTCTTCAGGGTTAACTGTGCCTGGCTGACCCAAGGCAGGTTGATAAGGAAGTTTTCCGAGCAGGGTATTTGCCCACCTTTCTGTTTCCACCTGTGTTGACAAAGTGAGTTGTAGTCTAAAAAAGACGACGCAACCGTACATTGATTAGTTTTTAAGGTGGCACAAGACTGATGCTTTTTCCTGGCCTCTCTTATTGTGTTTTTATTGCGTTCTGTGTCAGATCAGGCTGGGTGCATTTCAAATGATCCTTTCGTGTACATTAGGAGCACACCGGATGCCATGCGGCAGATGGGGATTCACATCTTGCCCTGTCTCAGTGCTAAATGTCAGAGAATTTTCTGAACACAGGCAATAAAATACGGTACCTATGGCTGCAAAGCAGTCCAGTGTCAGAGTGTAGACAAGATGTTTTGAGTCCATGACCCAAACCTTAACCTTCAGATCTTGTTGCCCAAATCCAACAGCTGTTTTTATTCCATGAATGGATGTTCGGCACTCAAGTACAATTCTAAGCAATTTTCAATACTCCAGAGCCGCAGCCATTTACAGTGTATGGAATTACAGTGGTGTTTATATTTCCATGTGAAAACCATTGATATGACGACTTAGTCATTTATGTAACTTTAGAGGATAGATGAAGATGGGGATCCTGGCTCCCTTCCATCCCCAACCAGGCCTATTTGTAACATTACACTGAGTTTTTTCTGCATTGATGAATTTGTGATTAATGAGGTTTTATCATAAAATTCTGTACACAACTATAAATCATATGCAATTATGTGTGCAGAAACAAACTAAAAGATATTTGCTTTGGAGCACAGGACCTTGATTTGGCCACAGCTGCTGGTTACACACAACTGAGTTTGGTAGATTTTGCAAGAAAAACAAAGTAATTAAATAATAGTAAGGCTACTTTTGCATCCAAACGGAGAAACATTGCAGTTACTTATTACCCAGTTCGGTACAACATAATGGAAATAAATTCATGCCTTCTGTCGCTCCAGCATTAAATATGTGAAACCTTCATATCCTTTGGGAGAAAAAATGGTTTTAAAGGCACTGAATACACTGACTTCTTTCTGTATGTATCCAATCTCATTCATTACTGTGGAAATGCACAGATATAACTGAAGTGTGGGAAGAAATTTGACTCCACTGTTTGAGCTAGAATGGATGTGCTGTCTTGTTGAGGCTGAATGGAGTGAGGTGAAGGATGGCTCGAATCTTCCAAGATTCAAAATTGTGAACTAGTATAACAGATATTAAATATTTTGGTTGTTTATTTAATACGATTGAATAAATTAGGATTTATTATTTATTTATTTATTTATTTTATTACATTTATACCCCGCCCTCCCCGCGAATGGGCTAAGTTGCCACTTAACAAAAAAGGCAGGAAAACAGAAGGGCAGCATTGCACCTACTAGGAGAAGGGCTTGGTGTAAGTCCCCCAAGCATTTGTCACTGTCCTGTGCAGATGCAGTTGTACCTCAGGGGTTGACTGCAAACAATGGATCATGTGATGTGTTGTGGACAGTGGTTGGAAGCACATTACAAGTGAAGCCACCGGTAAGTGTTAGATAATGGTCTGCTTCATTCAATACACTAAACTTCAATTCCCCGTGTTGGCTGGGGGATATTCAAAACTTTTAAATACCCAGAGGTTTCAGTATATTAAAAGGCTGTTTATTTAGAGCTATCTTGGCATTGGATCACACAAGGGCTGCATAATGAATTCAGATAATCTGGATAATTGATGTTGGATGATTTGAGCTGGATGATTGCATAGGATCAACAGAGAAAGACATTAATCCCATCATCTACCTGCTTATAAAGAAGAGTAAAAACTATGGAATTCTTCAGAACTTTTGAAAGGGCCATGTTTGTTGAAGACAATGACCACAATTCTGAGGCACAGGAGAGAAAAAAAGAAACCAGACAAACTCGAAGTTTTGTCTGTACTTGGCAGGCGGGCACACGATTTGTCTGTCTGTTTTTTGAGCAGTGAGAATGAGCCAGCTGGGAACTGCTGCTAGGCAAGCCATTGTCAAAATGTGAGTGTAACAGTCACAGTTTATGTGCAGTCTTCCAGCTCACAGCCAAAGTGCACAAGAAACAGCACCATTTCTCTAGGACATGCTATTTTCCAGACTGGATTTTAAAAAATAGAGGGGAAACATTAAAAATATGTTCTTTAACGTGCAGCCTCAAGTGGTACTGTACTGACAAGATTCTTCCATGTGATTTTTTTTTTACACATGTCCATAAATGTAATCATTTAGTTTGGGGATCAGATGTACCCATGCATTGCAAAGGTCCAGTCTTTGAGGGAAGTTGGCGTTCTCCATGAATTACAACTCGTCAGCCGACCACAGAGATCTGTTCCTCTGGATGAAGTAGCAGATGCAGGGAGTGGACTCTATAGCATCACATCCCCAATAAGCTCCTTCACTTCCCCAAACTCAACCCTCCCTAGGCACTGCTGCTAAATCTCCAGGAATTTCCCCAGCTGGAGTTGGCAACCCTAAACTGGTTGCATGTTATGTGAACAGGGCAACATGCCTATCTTCCAGCTTCAGTAGATGTGAATGAATTCCCTCAAAAATCTGGGTTTTCTGATCATGCAGGAAAATACATGCGCTGCCCTGTTCCCATAACATGGAGACCACATGTACACACAAGATTTATGTCCAGTTGATTGTAATGCCTGAAAAGGACTACAGAGTGGTCAGGGGCGGTCCTAGTGATTCTGGGCAAAAGTCAAGGATATGGCCTCTACACACCCTTTAATCCTACTGAACTTGCTCTGAAGCAGAATAAAGCATCCAATTTTCACAACAAATGATGCTTCAAAAATGTACCATGACTTTCAGTAAACCTCTGAATCCCAGTGCCAGTGCCAGGAGGCAACATCACAGGAATGCCTTGGCCTTTATGCCCTCTTGTTGACCCTCTAGAGTAATTTATGTGAAACAGGATGCTGGACTAGATGGGCCACTGGTCTGATCCAGCAGGGCTCTTCTTATGTTCTTATGACTTTATTTCCTCTCCTCTCCACCACCATTGTCTATTACCGCCCACCAACTGTTGCAAGTGTGGGGCCTTGGGCAATTGCCCAGGCTGTCCCAGAGGTAAAACCATACAATTTCTAAGTCAACACCCACATGTAGCACAGAAGCATCTGCAATACAGTGTGCCTTAATATTCCATTAGGATAGTGCAAACAAGAATGAAAATTTAGGTCACAAATAACATTTTTTTAAAAAAATCACACTTTCCATTTCATTCATTCAGATTCTTAAAATAAATGTTTTTTACTGATCAATCATAAAGAGCTGTCTTGAGATTTGGAAAATAAACTTAATAATACCCCAATGTAATATTAGAATATAATACTTGGCACTCTCATTTGTGTGAAGAATAGCATGTTATTTTTGGACAGCCAATTTTTGTTTCAGTTCTTAGCCATGTTACAATTCCTCTTGGCATTCAACCTTTAGAAGCAAACATTTATCTAATCAAATCATTAACACCTTACACACACAATTTATAAAGGCTTCCCCCCCATATCCCATCTGCTGAATAAACCCACCCCAAATTTTAGGAACTACGTAATATTTTATTCTGCAGACTTCCTTTAAATTTTACTGCAATTCCAAACTATGTAGTTATTATTTCATTTCATGTTTTTCCATAACAGTTCACATTGGCAGAATAGTAGGATGCCGACAACTACAACAGTTTCCCACATACCCAATATATATGTTGGGTATAATAATTTCTAGTGATTTGGAAATGAGCATGATTTCCATCCATATCTGCATTTCAGTCCTAAAAATTAAATAGATGCACAAACCATATGTGCTGAGATATCTTACCAGCATATTCATTTTAATCAAAAGAAAAGCTTGTGCCCACCAACTCATTTTCTTTAGAGTGGAATCCAACCAGTGTTAAAAAAACCCCTGTATTTCCATACAAACTCCTCCCCTTCTAAGGCATAAATCCCTATTTATAGGGACAGTCCATATTTTCTAGTCCCTGTCCTTGGGAAATTACTGTTTTTATTTTTGTCTTCCAATTTCAAAGTATGGGTTGCTGAAGTATTCATTCTTCAGTGTTCAGTTCCCTCTTCTGAGACTCTAGAAATTAGGTTTTGGGTGGTGGTGGTGTTGCATTACAGTAGCAGAGCACTGTTTTTTACTGTTTGCATCTAGTATTTGATGTATGGGACCAATGAGGAATTCTTTTACTGGACTGACTACTCTGTTATCTCCCTAGCTGAGCTGATAGAGATGGGCTTGTACAATGTCCCGAGGACTGTGCTGGCAGATGTTGTCAATGCGCAGAAAGGCCTCCTTAGAAGAGGCCACTCAGGACATTTTTAATTTTTTATTTATTTATTTAACTTTAGACTTGATATACTGCCCTAATTCCTGGGGGGTCTCTGGGCGGTTCACATGTGTGGCGTTTTAAGAACTGTAATCCTAACTTGGGCCACATCTAGTATTGGGGGTGGGACTGCCTACCAGCACCCTTGGTGGTGGGCCTTTGATGGTCTTCTGGCTGCTGGCCCAGCTCGGCATCTACTCAATCTCTACTGGCGGCTGGATCAGCTCGGCGTCCTTTTAGGCCTCTGATGTCTCCGCGGCGACCACCGGCAGGACCGCGCAGGCGCACGGCTCGTGCACGCTCCTGGCCCCGGCTCCGTCCATCAGGCACCGCCGTGCCTGCATCACACGCTGCTGTGCGTCTCCAGCATCCGCCGTCGCCGTTGCCCAATGTTTTCCATTCTGGCCACCAGAGATCTCTCCGCCTCTGCCAGCACTCGCTGCTGCCGCTTATTCCGCCGCCATCCGTGCCGTCCGCGCCGCCCACGCTGTCCGAGCCACCACCACACGTCCTCATCAGAGGTGGGTGCCTCCTACCCATCTAAGGGTAGGTACCCATTTGTCTACTCGCATTGTTAGATGTTAATTGCTTTCGAGCTGCTGGGTTGGCGGGAGCTGGGACAAGGGCCGGGAGCTCACTCCGGCTGCGGTGGTATTCGAACAGCCGCAATGGCTGCTCCTGGTTGTTAAAGCAGGTGTTTTATCACCTGCGCCACCACTCCCATTGTGTCTCCTACAAGAGCCATGGGCTAGCTCAAAGTGTTCTTAGTCCTACACAAACATTGCAGGTAGGGTACACCATACACTTGACTCGTGTTCTCTGCTGGGCAGGCTAATAGTGTTCTGTGTGGAGAGACTGGAAGATACGGTCACATCCATGACCATCTGGAAAACTATTTTCTGCTGCACTTCCTGACACTTTAAAGAAAGCCTGACCCCATCATGCCTTTCAGAAGGAGAACATTTAAACAACACCACTGCCCTCCATGTAAACTCCATGCATGTCACAGGGGACGGGAGACAATGTAACAAATCTGTCATTATCCCTCCATCCAGTGTCTGCCAGTACCTGTTGGGGAAAAGGGAAACCACATGTGTTTGTGGGGAGGGAGTAGAATACAGCATGACTAGCTTCTGCATCTATTTCTTGCAGTCTGCAAAGCAGACGCATTGCCTACTGGAGAGCAAGGATAAAGTCTCATCTGCTGCCTGTATCTCTCTTCCCCCACCCCCCCAGTCATGTAGCCCTCTTTACCTACCAGCAAGCAGTAGGAAAGCTTTTCTCTTGGCTACCTGGTATACAGGTGTTGCCCCAGAGAAGAAAATAATCAGAACTCTTGTTTATATAAACTCAGAAATCCATCCTGATGACTGAGACAGTGCTATCATTGGCAGAAAGCTGCAATGGTGTGCAAAGAAATACCTTTTGGGATGATGCTGTTCAGGGCTATTTTTGGGCAGGAATGCACAGGAACGGAGTTCCGGCTGGCTTCAGAGTTGGCCACGCCCACTACAGCCAAAACCTCTGTGTGCGTTGGCTACAGAGGTAAGGCTTGGGGAGCAACACCCCCCGGCAACTCCAGGGCAGGCGGGCCAGGGGGACCCCTGGAAGGATCGTGGAGGCATTTAAATGCCTTCCTTGGCCTGTCCAAGGGCCGGCTTGCTGAGACTCCCCGCAGCTGCAGGGTGCCCAGGCAAGCCAAGGGAAGGCATGGGGGTGTGGCCCAATATGCTAATGAGTTCTTGCTGTTGGGTGTGGCCTATTATGCTAATGAGTTCCTACTGGGCCTTTTCTACAAAAAAAGCCCTGATGCTGTTTGGTTGGACTATCAATAAAAACTTCTGGTTGGGCCATGATTCTGTCACATACATATCTGTTCAGTCCCTGTTTCCGTTCCTGTCACTGGCCCTCCTTAACATGGGTTACTTGGGGAACTGTATCCAAACGCCAAAGAGCTGGGGGGGGGGGGAAGTCAGGTTGGAAGGTTTCCAATCACAAATATTGCAAATGCTTCTGTTTGGATTCAGAGTATTTAAATAATGAGAATGATTTGGGTATACGTTTGCCAACCTCCAAGATGAGCCTGGAGTTGTTCCAGAATGACAAGTGATCTCCAGACTACAGCAATCATTTTTTCCCCTTGAGGAAATGGCAACATCAGATACCCACTGAGCTCCCTCTCATCCCCAAACTCCACTCTCCTCAGGTGTGTGCGCAAAGGGCTGTCGAGTTGCATCTTACTTATGGAGACTGTCCAACAAGGCACTTTCAAGGCAAGCGGGAAGCAGAGATGGTTTGCCATTGCCTTCCTCTGCAGAGTCTTCTTTGGTGGTCTCCTTTCCAACTACCAAACCTGCTCAGCTTCCAAGATCTGATGAGATTTAGTGATACCATGCTGCCTTCCCTCTCCCATCCTCAGGTACCACCCCGCAATCTCCAGGTATTTTTTTTGTCAGATCTTGATGAGTAAAATTATATATCCATATCTTTTCAAAAGATACCTGTTACCTCCTAGAAAAGAATGAAGCAGATTTGTCAAGTTCTATTATGTAGCGACCAGCCTTTCTTCTCTGGTGTGGTAGGGCTTTTTTTTTTAAAAATTGCAAGAAGTTTGGTATAAGAAGCATTCAAAATGGCATCTTCCACCTGCAGACCGAAGTACATGAAATCATCTTATTATGCTGCCTATGTAGACCAGGCCCTAGGCTGAGATCTAAGCCTATTTCTACGTAATTTCCATTGTAATCTGTGGGGCTTCTGTCCAGATGATTACATTCAAAGCAGTGATATAAGACAAGTTAAGTACTTGCCTGCGTGCTGGAACCATATTCCCGGGGATTCAGTATCTCAGCAGCCCACTTACCTTTAAACATCTGATTAGCTGAGCCAAAAGGCATCCAAGTGGCTTTTAGAGTTTGTGGTTAAATGGAATACAGAATGTGCTTTCCATTCCAGAGCGCTCTTTAGTTTTGCTTTGCTGAAACACTATCTCATTGGTAATTATCTGTCTGTTGAAGTCTTGTTTTTTAAGCATGGTGCCGTCCTTTTTCCAGTGAGCAAATGTATCCGTTTTATCTAACCAGAACTAGTCATAATAACTATCCCTTTCTTACAAATAAATTTGCTATCATTCTTTCACATGCTTGAATGTTCTCCCACCTGTCCTCAATTTAATCCACAAATGTAAACCCATAAATCTTCATGACATTTTTGGCAAAAATCACCTATTTTCAGATGACTCCTTTAGGAAACACTGAATCCAGGTGTTTGGTTTTTGCATAAGCTGTTGCAAAATAAGAATTTCAACATAACTCTGTGCAAATAAAGGTAGAAGGAATCCCATTTGAATGATCGGAAAAGCAGGGAATAGTTTGTTCTCAGACTTTACATTCACCATCCACACCTTAAGATAAATTCAGACAGCAAACTTATAATTACAGCACCATCTGTAAAGAGGAAAGTATAGTTTAAGGCTTTAAAAAAACAATACCAGCCTTTGACCATGTGCTCTTTATTTATAACAAGTATACTTTACTTTTTTAAATTCTCTAGTTCAACAAAAAGAAGGGATGAAAAATGGGTCACTGATCTCAAAACAGGTTTGGAGGAAGAAAATAAAGAGAAAAGATGAAACAGTTGGCTTTTTTTTAATCCACCAGCTGGTTTCCAAATTGCTTGGAAGCTCAATCACACATGGATTTGAAACAAAATGGGCATCCTGCCCCCCCCCATTTGCAAGTGCCAAGGGCAGGATACAGAGGCCTTCAAGGTCTGCATATGTACCAAAAAAAGCCATGATGTGCCAATTATATTACTGTGCGCTCCCCAGCAGAGAATGCAGCCATATGGATCTTGGCTGTTCCAGATGTATAGGGCTGGACTTCAGGGGGTGGGCATACTGAGTAATGCAGGCAGGTGAGCATGCTTGGATGATCCAAAAGTCCCTACTGCACATGCTTAACAAGTCTGGGAAATGGACAAAAGAAGCTGAATAGAGCAGGGCATTAAGGGCCTGTGATGACAGGCTTTGGAATGACCAGAGTACATGTCAAGATAGCCAGCCGTTTCCTCCTCCCTTCCAGTCTAGGAAAGTCGGCTCATATAACACTGCTGTTGCTACACTTGCACTGGCTTCCAGTGTACATCTGGGCTCAATTCAAGGGTGCAGATTTTAACCGATAAAGCCCTTCAGTACCTGGGACCACATACTTGAAGGGCTGTCTCTCCTGATATATGTTCACATCTTTTCCGGAGGCCCATATGTCTTCTAATAGGGTCACAGTCTTCTCAGTACTTGTTCCTACCTTGTGGAATGCCATGTCAGAAGAGGACCACACACAGACCACCTTCTCTTTAAAAAATTAGAACGTTGTGAAAGGCAGCATTATCCCAACAGGCCTTTGGTATATGACATCTGATTGATATGTGTAATTTGTCTGATGTTGAATTATTTTCTGCACTTTGACAGTTTGGAGGTTGGTCTTTAGATGAGGTGAACTGAGAGGTTGCTTAGATTTTTGAGACTAAGGAAAAGACTGGTTAATGAGTTGCCAGGTCCCCTCACCCATCCAGTCGGGGGGATTTGGGGGGCATTTCTGGGGTGGGCAGGGACACCCCAAGCCCCACCCACAAGTCTCACCCATAAGCCGTGGCCACTCCTCTCCCTCCCTGCTAAAAGATTTAAAGGGCTTCAGCTGATCGGTGGGGAGCTCGTAGCCCACCGACCAGTTGGAGAGCCCTTTAAATTTTTTAGTAGGGAGGGAGAGGGGCTGTCACTAGCCACAGCTCTGATGGCAAAAAGACCCTTTAAAGGGTCTTTTTGCCAATGGGGTGGGGGCCACAGTGAGTGGTGTGGTGGTGTGGGTCTGAATCCCAAGTGGCAAATTGCCACTGGGAAATGAGCCCTGTGTGTGCCGGGGGAACCCCAGCTGGGACCTGGGAGCTGGTAACCCTAGTGGGGAATCAAACCCAGTCCACCACTCTTAAAAACTACACCAAACTGACTCCCATTCAATGTAATGCCCATGTTATTTTGAGCTTCTTTGTTTTTATTCCATTATTACTGTCTTTTTGTAAGTTTGGAGCATGGGAGGGTTTTTTGACGTAGAAAACAGCAGTAAGGCTAATCAAAAAGCCAATTTTCTGTGTTGCTTTGGGGGTGTGGGGAGCAGCTCCCATTCAGTGTTTAGCTAACTACGAGGGAAGGTGGTTTACCAGGGGTTTACTAGAAGATGTCTGAGGGCTCAAGGGGCTGAGCTCTTGAGTGCATGTACATGTCAAGTCGGGTTTTGAATGTCGTACAGTACACATTTGTAGAAGGAACTGTGTTGCTTTGAACTACTAAAAGATGGAACTATGAACACATGAAGCTAGATTATACTGAGCCAGACCACTGTTTAATCTAACTCATTGTAACTCATTGTAGTATGTTCCAACTGGAGTGGCTTTCCAGGGTCACAGTCTTTTCTCTCAGGTCCCCTTCACTGAAGATGCCAAGGGTTGAACAAGGGGACATCTTCATGCAAAACAGGTTATTGGGTCATGGACATGGTGTTATGATGGCTTTCAGAAGTGCAGCCACTGATGGATAGTGTAGGATAACATTCAAAAAACTGCATTACATGTACATTATTCCACCAGTTTGGCAGTAGTGCATTTACTGGACTACGGGTGTGGGTGTGGTTCACACGTGGCCAAATGAGAAATGCTAAGCAGATCTACTCAGAATCTTACTTGGGTCTATTTAGTGGGGCTTACTCCTAGGAAAATGTTCTTATTATTGCACTGCAAATCTCACAGTCATCTCCTTAGTAGCCTAGGTGGACATTGGAGCACTCTGCGTATTTGCCTCTTTAACTTCAGGCTCTCAAATATTACAATCATTGTTTATTCCAAAATTTCTTTCTTTCTTTCTTTCTTTCTTTCTTTCTTTCTTTCTTTCTTTCTTTCTTTCTTTCTTTCTTTCTTTCTTTCTTTCTTTCTTTCTTTCTTTCTTTCTTTCTCTCAGAAACCACTGGGGTTTAGTTCTCAAATGGTCCCACAGAAGCTTGTACTGTGGTTACTTCTTTAGCATCATCCAACCCAATTTAAAATCTTAATTTCCCACAAGCAAACCTATTCAAATAGAATTTCTGGTGGCAAGAATGCCTGCTGATTGTCCTAATCTCCTGACTATGTGAAAAAACCTTCTTTTGCTCCTTCCTCACAGTATAAGAGACTTCATTGTGTGCTTCACACAGCGTGCACAAATGAACCAACCCCCTGCTTGCAAACAGGAGGAAAAGTTTTATTCTTAACTATTCAGTTCATGTTGGCATCTTCCCTTTAAACAAACAGGCTTCCCCAGGGCTGAGAGTGATAGGGATTTTGAGTTGCCAAAAATAGACTCATATTCTACTGAAAGGGGAAAATAGCTTTACTGTTTAGCAGTAACACATTGACAGTTCACTGCAACAGCTCAGAATGGTACAGAGATTAAACAGCTTTTTATTGATAAAACATTTATGAAGACTTGTTCTTTGCTATGAGCTCATACCAAGGAGATGTGTATGTGTGTGTGTGTGTGTGTGTGTGTGTGTGAAGACCAGTTAAAAAAGACTCTTAAAGCACAGTTTTTGTTACTGGGAAACAAGAAGCACATTTCCTACCCACAAAATAAAATGTCTGCATCTCGCCCCAAGCACTGAGGCTTGGATCCCACAGAGGATTTCTGCTGACAGAAGGGATTTCTCTCTGTGGAGCATGACTTCCTTGCCTCCCCTCCTACTGCAGCCTGAAACATCCCCCCCCCCCCCCCCGCCAATACTCTTCCTTGGGATTCCTAGGATCGGCATGAGGGAGGAGTCATAGGTCTGCAGTGTGGAGGGGAAACAGGGAGGATCACCCTTGCCCAGTCTGCTGAAATGCTTAACAGATTCCAGGCCTTCAAATGAGGCAGCTTATTTGTTTTCTGTGAAGAGAGAAGCAAAGATCCTTCTGAACATCATGGAGACGCAAAACATCCTCCTGGGCATGATGGAGAATCTCAGAGACAGGAATAACGAAGCCCTTGGGCATGTGGTTCCCCTTAAATCTTTGTCACTGCTGGAGACTGTAACCATTGCAGTATCTCACTTTATATACAATTTAGTATAGAGCCAGTGTTGTGTGGTGGTTAGAGTGTCGGATGAGGATACAGGAGACCCAGCTTGGAATCCCTACTCTGCCACGGAAGCTTGCTGGGTGACCTTGCACCAATCATACAAACTCAGCTAAATGTACCTCACAGGGTTGTTGTGAGGGTAAAATGGAGGAGAATGATGTAAGCTACTTTAGGTCCCCATTGGAGGGAAAGGTGGGATATAAATAAAATGAATAAATAAATAGTCCATTAGTGTCTCACTTAATATACAGTGCCACTGTTTGGCCATGCTGGAGCTACAGGTGGTTGCCAACCCCCAGGTGTAGAATGTAGAATTTCAACTGATTTCCAGACTACAGAGATCAGTTCCCCTGGAGAAAATGGCTGCTTTGGAAGGTGGACTCTGTGCATTATACCTCAGGGAGGTCCCTGTCCTCTCCAAACCTCATCCTCCTCAGGCTCTACCCCCCAATCTCCAGAAATTTCCCAACTTGGAGTTGGCAAACCTAGTAATAGCACCCAAATCTGAAAGGTACATTTTTCAGCTCAGGTGGTCCAGGTTCTCGGGATGGAGGACCTGGAACCTGAAGTGCAAGAATGTGAAAAGCAAGGGCAGAAGTCCAGGTTCCCACGGTCTATACTAGACCTGGCCAGTCCAGAGGTCTCATATTGCCTATTATGGACTGATGCTATTCTTTCTTCACCCGAAGAAGATTCTAAAGCCTAATCAAACAGTCTGTGACAGATCACTTAGGATGGATTGCATAAATCCCAGCCTGCAGCTATGAAGTTTTGGTTCCTTTCCTGATGCTGAGCCAAAGAGAAGTCTCCTCTAAGTTGCTCTCTCTAGAAGTGTTGTCTTAGCCAAACACCTGTAATTAGTAGGTCTATTACTATTCTAATTGCTTTGTTGACAGCAGCACACTTAGATTGGGCAACTTTTTAATGTGCATGTTAAATCAGATTTTTTTTGGCCATCCATTTTCATATGAAGCATTTTAAAAAACACCTATTATCTTGTTAGTCATAAGAAAAGAAAAAAACACATTAACTTTTATAATAAGGAATAGGTGTCCTACATAACAAAAAAGAGATAGAAACGCAACATTTTCTATGTTAAACCCCCCCCCCCAGCCATAATGTATAACAAGTTGTCTGTGGGACTCATTGTTTTTGAGCATTTGGGTTAGTATCCCTGACTTGTGAGGATTCTTCACATGCCACTCACGTTGCTTACTCTTTCAAAAATATACTTAGAATTCTTGTCTATCTTGAAGTCATTTTAAAACCGTAATTAATATCAATATTTGTAAAAACGGATGCACATAATGAAGAATTATATGAATGTAACTAGCTGTTCCCATTCCAAAAGAAAATTAGTAATGCAATAAACTTTATGCCTTTATGTAGTCCAATAAAATGGATGTAAAAACTAATTCTCCTCTAAAGTGCATCTGCTGCATTAGTGCCAAAGAAAGCACAATTCATGTCTGTTTTATTGGTGTCCCTGGGCCTGTGGAGTCATTTATGCCTAAGTAAAGAAGTGAATGTCTGCCAACATTGTAAGTAAGTGGAAAATTCTCACTCAGTAGCATTTAACCGCTGCTATTTCACACTCTCTCTCAACTCACTGGGAAGATCAGACCCTTGTGACAGTAGAGGAAGACAGGAGAGTTTAGAAGACCCAGAAACATAGTTGAAATTTCATGTACAGAATTCTGAACAAACTTCCAACATGAAGAACTTATTCTTGTATGCAAAAAGATGATGGTAAGGACAATAAATGAACATAACCTCTTAATTACATTCAAAGTGCACCACATGCTTTTTATGTTATAAGAACCCTGCAAGGTAGGACAATAAGCATGATGCCCACACTGATAATGGGAAGAGGCTGTGACTAAGGGAGATGGGCGTGTCTCAGGCCACCCACGGAGTCCATTGCGAACTTGAAATTCCAGCCATGGATTTTTAGTTATTTCTTTATTTCTGCCAAAGCATTCAAGGGGTTCCTCTGTTTAAAATAATGGCTGAGGTTTGATGAAAAAGTGAATGGGAGGGGAAAATTATAGACAAATGGGAGGGGAAAATTATAGACCAAATATGATAAATGACTTAACCGGACTATAAGAGACAGTTCAGGGAAATATTTATTTACTACATTTTTATCGTACCCTTCCACCAAAGAGCTCTGGATGGTCCTCCACTTTACCCTCATAAAAACCCTGTGTGGTAGGTTAGGCTTACAGAGTATTCTGACAATCATCCCCCAAAGTCCTGTCTTTCTTCTACGCAGGGCTTTTTTTGTAGAAAAAGTCCAGCAGGAACTCATTAGCATAATTGGCCACACCAAACAGCAGAAACTCATTAGCATATTAGGCCACACCCCTGACAGCTCAGGTCATTACCAGAAGTGTGGTCATCCAGCCACACCCACCTTTTGCTTCTTATTCTGTTTACCTTGTTTGTGGTCAAAACCCAGGGCCTTTTTTTGTAGCAGGAACTCCTTTGCATGTTAGGCCACACACCCCTAATGTAGCCAATCCTAATGAGTTTCTGCTGTTGGGTGTGGCCTATTATGCTAATGAGTTCCTGCTGGGCGTGGTCAACTCAGGAGCCAACCGGAACTCCATTCCTGTGCGTTCCTGCCCAAGTCCTACGGCTCTGAACCAACCCTTGTGATTTTGGCCTAATGCAAATTACTGTTGCCAGCCTCCAGGTGGGGAGGCTGAAGATCTCTCGGAATTGCAACTGATCTGCAGACTACACTGTCTCACCTCCCTCTGACTCACATCTGTTAGCCACCTTTCTAGCACAACATCAGTGGAGCAGCGTCTGGTACTGAACAAGGGTTGCCAGCATAGCCCTGGGAACCCCCAGGAGACACACACTTTTCAATGAACAGTTTCCCCATAAATAGTAGTGTCACATCAATGTGGTGACATCACTTCCAGTGTGCACCAGAAGTGACACCATGGTGTTGGAACTATGTCATACCCCGCCCCCCACACACATTTGGCTCCTGCTACTCCACCAAGTAGCAGTAGGAACAGCAGAGCCCAGGGCAGGAGATAAGAACATAAGAACATAAGAGATGCCAATGATGGATCAGGCCAAAGGCCCATCCAGTCCAACACTCTGTATCACACAGTGGCCAGAAATACCAAGTGCCATCAGGAGGTCCACCAGTGGGGCCAGGACATTAGAAGCCCTCCCACTGTTGACCCCCCCCCAAACACCAAGAATACAGCGCATTACTTGCCCCAGAGTCCCTATCTATCCCTTGTGGCTAATAGCCACTGATGGACCTCTGCTCCATATGCTTATCCAATTCCCTCTTGAAGCCGTCCATGCTTGTAGCCGCCACCACTTCCGGTGGCAGTGAATTCCATGTGTTAATCACTCTTTGGGTGAAGAAGTACTTCCTTTTATCCATTCTAACCCGACCGCTCAGCAATTTCATGGAGTGCCCACGAGTTCTTGTATTGTGAGAAAGGGAGAACGGTACCTCTTTTTCTACCTGCTCTTTCCCATGCATAATCTTATAAACCTCAATCATGTTGTTGTTTCTCCAAGCTAAAGAGCCCTGTTGCTAAAGCAGGAAAACTGGTGACCCTGTGCTGATCTCTCTATGTAGGTCCAGCCTAGAAGAAAAGAAAGTCCTCACAATTCAGAGATGCAACTCAAAGAATATAAAAAATGAGGGGGAGGGGAGGGAGAGGGAGGGAGGGAGAGCGAGAGCGAGAGAGTGAGAGACAGAGCGAGAGCGAGCACTGCTAGCAGCCCATTGCATCACACCCTAAAGGCTGTTGGAACTGGCACCATATTATCTCTGCAAATCATTTTCCTAAGATCTTTTCAGGGATGTTGGAATGGAAAATAGTTCTATGGGCCTGATTCATTTGCTTTGCAGTAGGCACAAGTCTCTGCTTGCTTTCCAGAACATAATATCAATGGCTACCCATCACGTTCCCCCCCCCCAATGTACATGTGACACTTTTATAAAGTGTTCAAAGGATAAATTGTTGACTTTTGATGTTGCTTTGAGTAACTGACCCTGTAAATCTTTCAGTATATCTGGGTGGGGGAATATACATACACATTGCTCTGTGATTGCTAGTAATGGATTTCTGTATTTTAAAAATATTTATAACCTGCTTTTCTGCAATGTCCAAAGAGCCTTACAAAATATAGATATACTCAAGTAAAACATAGTTAAAACATATAAATGAATGCATCTCAAGTTAACACTGCAACTCCTGCAATACATATCACCAGCAGCTGCCAGTCAAAGACATTCATTTGCTACTTCTGCCATTACAGGAAAGTGGGGTTGAACTGTGGTCACATGTTGGAGTGTTCCTAAGATTGGTTCATCATATCAAAAACTCCACCAACATTCCCAACACTGTGACTTACCCACCATCATTAAAATCTGGCACTGTTAAAAAAAAAATTCCGTGTGTGAAAAGGACCTCTGTCTCAGCTCCAAGTCTTCAATGTGATTAAAAAAGAAGAATCTGAAATCCCCACTCGATGGAAGTGTTGTCAGAAGAAATAAATGTGTTTATGTGAGTGGCTCTGATACTCTGGTGCTGTAGCTGCGGGACAGCATGTAAGTGCCTTGATTTGTTGACAGAATAAGGCCGACACCCTTGGCTCTGAGAAACCTCATTCTCCCTGGGCAATTTCTTTCTTTCTTTTTTTTTTTGCTGGGTAATACATTAATACCACCTATCCTGAATTGGTTTTCCTGCTTCGCTTGGCTAGGCTAATACCTATACTTGAACATGAAAATGTTCTTTTATGGGTATACTCTAACTGCACCCTCTCCTGGTAGACAAGGATCTTGCTACTACCATCACCAATGTTTCAATAATCTCATGGATTAGACACCACAATGCAGTCTACATAGTACTACTACCCTTGAAAATAGTTGGATAATGAAGAATTTAAAAGAGATTCAAGTAGTTGGCACAAAGCCTCCAGAATAGGGAGCAGTTTCCTGAAGTTAGGATTGCTCCTGTATTGCTGATACCGTGCATACGATTTATTTTACTTTACTTTAATGGTACTGCTCACTTAGCCTACAGACCTTGAGCAGTGTTGCACTAGATATGACAAAAAACAGTCTGCGTAACCAAGCAGTTACTACTCCTGAGATCCTTTAAATGTAATCATGTGAAAAAAATTTTTGGCTACAGCCAAAAATCCACACCTGCCAAGAGTTTCTTAACCTTATCTGATGTTAACAACCCCTCATTATTACAGAAAAGAGGAGTGATCCACAAATCTCTAATACTGCAAAAGTTACTGCATTCCAATAAGCAATGCTCCAAAGTTTCTGTATGTCCAGAAGCAGTCCAGAAGTGGTCACAAAGTCTCTTGACCTTGCATTACATAAGAAGGGATGGAGTTTAATCTTGCAAGCATAAATGTTCCTGTATGGAGGAACAGTTAAAAAATCTAAATATGGTAAGGGCACCTTTGGGTACAACATTCCCAATTACAAAAGGGGGCATACCTTATGGGCTGTCTTCATAGTACTGATAAAGTCCAAGATATACAGATGTTTATTCACTGCAAAGTACACTGCTGATCTTCCCAATATCGCCAGCTAACAACTGCTAAAACTCAGGAGCTGGAGTCTA
This sequence comes from Gekko japonicus, assembly GCF_001447785.1. NCBI lineage: Eukaryota > Metazoa > Chordata > Lepidosauria > Squamata > Gekkonidae > Gekko > Gekko japonicus. Next base: position 56,957 of record NW_015176084.1, on the reverse strand, counting down.
GTCTACATTAACTCCCTCCATGGGGTAGCATAGGAGTTAGATTTTAATAAACAGAGAGACCCATTACGTTCTGTGGCAAATAATGGTTTCAGCTGAAGCCCTTACCCATGCCCATGTTTCCACAGATCGTAGGCATAATTCCACCCTTAAAGAGACATTAGCCACACAATTTGACATTCCTGTGATTTTCTACAAAAAATAACGGCAAAAGGGAATCTAGTCTCTCTCTACAGGCCTCGATCCATACTAGAGCTCCGGAGAGAAGCTGGCCACCTAATTTTGCATTCAAAACTGAAATAATGGCAGGGAAAAAAACTGGTTAATATATTTTACAGCCCTGGCAATATAATTCCGTTTCCCATGAAACACAAGCTTAAAATAAGCCATCACTCAAAAGAGAGTTTCATCATTTAGGAACTCAAATACAAGCCAATTTTATTTTTGAAGCAGCACAATACAGGTATGCTGCAGAAATGCCATAGCCTCTTCTGTTAGGTGGCAGTGTAATTTTACAAACTAGAATGTGTTACCTGCATTCACTTTATGGAAGAAAGAGAGCAAGACTATGTGTCACAGAAGAAAATGTGTTGGGTTAGCCCAGTTTAATCCAAGTGTTTGAAAAACCCAAGGGATTCTCACCAGCTGAACTAAATGTAAGCTATTGGCTTTGGTTCTGGACATTACAGCCCTATGGAAAGGCCATTGTTAGTCCTATCTCTGTCATACTGCCAAGTAAAGATACATTCCAAGACAATACAGAGATATTTTGGTAAACAGGGTAGGGGACTAGAGTTTCCAAGCAGTGCTCCACCAAGAAGGTTGTGGTGGGGCACAGCATTGCAGGATTTTTTTAAAAATGCAGCCTCATGTACTTACCAGAAGTTCATACAGGAAGTGACAAAGTGTAGCTTTAGGAATCACTGGAAACTCTGTGGTAAAACTCTGCGGTAATCCCTAGAGCTATCCTGTGTCACTTCCTATATGAACTTCCAGTAAGTACATGAAGCTGATTCTTTTTTAAATTTTTCTCTCACCACTGCTCTGAGTGGCAGCCAACAATGGGACCTTGGGGCTGGGAATCCTCTGCCCCCACTGGGGATTGGCAGTCCTATTGGAATGGCCTACTGTTTCATATTGATTCAACAGGTGTTAGTCACTGTGAGGGTAAATCCATAACACCAAAGTTTCATATGAAGAATGTGGGTAGAGTGGATCCATGCAGAGTTTGACTTGTGGTGAGTTCTGATTTCTAACAACCCATATTTACCAATTTTTTTATTTATTGGATTTATATCCCGCCCTCCCCGAAGGCTCAGGGTGGCTAACAAAGAGGCACAAGTGCCAGTTAAAACAGATAAAAACAGAATAAAACAATACAGTACAAAACACTACAATGTCGGTGCTCTAGATGTCACAAAATCAGTGGTTGCAAGATGGGGGTCTGGTAAAAGTTATTAATTCCATGCCAACAACGTACCTCCTAGCAACACAATCATCCCATCTTCATCCAGGAACGTCTCGCACCCATTTAATATCCACACAATTGATGGTCGAGGTGCGATGATGAGGGGTAATGATGGAATAATGGTGGTGGCGGCTCCTACTCAAAAGTCTGGTGGAAGAGCTCCATCTTGCAGGCCCTGCAGAACTGCGCAAGGTCCCGCTGGGCCTGGATCTCCTCTGGGAGCTCGTTCCACCAGGTAGGAGCTGCCACCAAAAACATCCTGGCCCTGGTAACAGCAAATTTGATATTCCTGGGGCCTGGGATTACCAGGAGATTTTGACTCCCCGACCGTAGTGCCCTGGGGGGAACATGTGGGGAAAAGCGGTCCCTTAGGTAGACCGGACCCTGGCCATATAGGGCTTTAAAAGTAAGAACCAGCACTTTGAAGTGGATCCGGTACACCATTGGCAGCCAGTACAGCGCTTTCAGCACAGACTGGATGTGCTCCCACCTGGAGAGACCCATCAACAGCCTGGCTGCTGCATTCTGCACTAGCTGCAGCTTCCGGATTTGCGACAAAGGCAGCCCCATGTAGAGAGCGTTAGAGTAGTCTAACCTTGAGGTGACCATTGCGTGGATCACTGTGGCCAGGTCATCACGGTCAAGGAAAGGGACCAACTGCCGAGCCAGCCGAAGGTGGTAAAAGGTTGACTTGGCAGTGGCTGCCACCTAGGCCTCCATCATTAAGGAGGAATCCAGGAGCACACCCAAACTCCTAACCTCAGACGCTGACACCAGAGGTGCCCCATCGAAGGTCGGGGGAGGGAGCCCCAGCCCTGAACCGATCCGACTCAGACCCAGGACCCCCATCTTTGCCAGGTTTAGTTTCAACCGGCTCAGTCTGAGCCAACCAGCCACAGCCTGCAATGCCCAATGAAGGTCATCCGGGGTGGAGTCTGACTGGCCTCCCAACATCAGATAGAGCTGGGTGTCATCTGCATATTGATGGCACCCAAGCCTGGCAGTGATCACATTGATGGCTGAGGAGAGCCGGGCATGCCAGTCCTCCACCAGCTCCTTCAACGAGCCGCCAGGGGGCCTCAGATCCCGAAGGGCCATCTGGAGCCGCAAAGGGTCCATTTGGCACTGCGGGTGAGCAAAAATCCACTCGCCGCCTAAACTAGGTCAGAGTGGAACATTCAGATGGGGCTTCAGGGCCTGGTGGTCCGACCACAGTACTGCTTCTGCAGTAATCCGGTCCACCATCACCCCAGGCGCAAAGATCAGATCAAGCATGTGACCGGCCCGATGCGTGGGAGCCGAGACAAATTGAGAGAGTCCCAGTGCTGCCATGGATGACACTAGGTCTGCAGCCCGGCTGGAGGTTGCATCCTCGGCATGGACGTTGAAGTCACCCAAGACAATCAGCCTAGGGTGCTCCAATGCCCAGCCTGATACGGCCTCCAGCAGGGACGGCAGGCTATTGGCCAGTGTGTTAGGCGGTCGGTACACCAACCAAATTGCCAAACTCTCCTCAGCCTCCAGCATCAAGCCTGCGATCTCCACTGCTGGGAGCACCCTGAAGGAGTAAACCTCCAGAATGAAGATAGCCACTCCTCCCCCTGCCCCCTAGTCCGTGATTGGTGAAGGACCAAGAACCCAGGTGGGGTAAGCTGGGTAAGAGCTACCATCTCCCCTTCCCGCACCCAGGTCTCGGTCACGCATGCCAGGTCAACTTGATGGTCCATCACAAAATTCCGAAGGGTTGTGGTTTTGTTGTTAATGGACCTGGCATTGCACAACACCAATGACTACAACACCAATGACTACCAAGCCACTACTTAACACACATTGCTATGGCACAATAAATATTCACAGATATGCAACATGAGTAGAGAGTAAAAAAATCATATGATCATATCAGCACATGGTAATCTCTGCATAGATCCTTTAAATGTGTTAATTTTTTCACTTGAACTTGTTCTGAGAGAAGTGCTCAAAAATCTGTGAAGACTCCAGAGGTAGAAAGCAATGTTTGCTATCTGTACTATGAAATTTGGTAGGCCTTTACGGTATTTCACTCTCACTGAAACTCTTTAACTAGATTCTTCAGCTCCTTTCCTTTCATCACTAAGATCTGTTCTTAACAACTGGAAAATCTGCATGCCAAGCTCAACAACTTTGTCCTGAATGCCCCCAACACTCGAAATTCTAGCTTCTCTCAAGCCGCAACCTAAATTCTTCATCATTGATGTGTTCCTCTGACCAAAGAAAGAACTGGCGGGAGCAAGCAAAGAGCAGCTTGTGCCCATTCTCCATTTTTATTGCAAACTAATCCAGCCCAACTAAATTCAAATTCAGCATCCTAGTGTAAATCTAAAACTACCTTGCTGAAATCTATCACATGAATGCAAATTAAACTTAAAATATATTTGACTCATTTGCTATTATTTATGCTACCAGAGACTCTGTTCTTTCCCTCCTTGAATACCCTCGTAGCTTCAGAGCACATTGAAAAAAGAAAACCTGAATATCTATCTGGTCCAATGCAGTCTGAGAATTAGGGCCCCCACCAGCACTTTATGGAATGTTTTCCTCATTCAGACTCTATAAATAAATATCACAAAATGCTTTTGAGGCTCTGCTTTCTCTGTTATTGAGACCAAAAGCATTCATGCTTCCAAAGAGACCCACTGAAGCTTGCTTTACATTCACAGAGCTTTTCAGATTGGCAGCCAGCCACTGGACAACTTATTGAAAATCATCTCAAAATATTCTATACCCCATGGAAATCCAATTTATGGGGAGTAAAAGGGAGAGCACAGCCAATGGAAATGTGACAACAGGGATAACTGTCATATGAAAAACATCAAGAAAAACTCCTCAACAAAAACAGAGATAGACTTTCCTAAATGCTCCAAAGATAATTTACTAACATTTTGTAAATCATAACTTAATTTTCCTCACAGAGTTATTGTAGATAAGTTACATTGCCTGTTTTAAAAAGCTAAGAAATATCTACCAGCTATATGCAAAGGACTAGCAATGAGATAAAATACAGGGTTACGATTTGCTTTACTGATTCAATCTGATTGTGGAGGCCTAGTTCAGAGATTTTGAGAGGGCAGAGGCTAGATGCTCATTGGAGACCTGTCTTTCTTCTCATCACACTCTGTGTCAATCTAATTTTTTCTTGGTTGTAAAAATAGATATGCATATCATGTCTCTCATTTAAAACTTGGTCCCAAAGTGCAGATAAAAAAGCATTCCAAAAAGTATTAGAAAGCCGTAAAAAGGAAAAAAGACTCCTTTTAAACAAAAGTCTGCCCCAATGAAGTGAACAGAAGGGAGCACAGGGGTATGGCAGAAGATGTGTAAGTTAATCATTAGGCATGTGGAAAGAGAAATTGTGGAATGGATTGCTAAAAGTATCAAGACAAACGATAATGATTTCTTTAACTATATTCAGAGCAGGATACCAGCCAGGCAAGCCGTTGGGATTTTGGATGACCAAGACTGCTAAAGGAAGATGGAGAGATGCAAGGGCCCACTGAAAAACATTGATCCTGGACAAAGGGAAGTTTTAGTGTAAGAGGAAGCGATCTCTGCAGCAGAGACTTTCCAGTACACATTGAACTTATAGGATTGAAGCCTATATGTCTTAAAAATTCAAAGACAAAAAAATTACCATTTTTATTTACTTTCAAAATGCAGCATTCCTTCAACAAATGGGATCCTTCCATTTTAATGATTTGTGTTCCTCAAGTGAGTGAGTTTCTAAACTAAGCTAGGATTTCTTGCAGCTATTGACTGGGGTGATGGCTTTGTTGCCCTGCCTTCTAGCCAAGCCATCAGCCAAGCTACTGGTCTGGGAGTGCTGGAGAAAGAGGAAATATTCTATTATAGTGCTTAAAATTGCAAACAGAACACCCATGAAGAGCAGATCCCTCCACAGACATAATTGTGGTGCAAAGCAAACTCAAAGTACTGAAATTGAGTATTTCTAATTCTGAAACACAATACAGCTTATCAGTGTTGAGGAGATGCCCTCTCTGTGTTAGCCCGAGGGCAACTTCACTACGGTTGCCAAGTCAAATATCTTTACTGGTGTGGGAGCATAGCCGGGCTTCGGGAGCTCTCCTCCAATGCGCGCGCCAGCATGTCCCGGAAGTGATGCACGACATCAATCACATTGGGGGTGTGGCCCCGATCATCGGAGGGAAAACCATAGAGTTTTCCCTCTGATGATCGGGGCCATGCCCCCAATGTGATCGATGTGGTTGCGTCACCTCCGGTGACACAGCCATGCTGCGCTTCGGGGGGCAGAGTTCCCCCCAGGGCCCGATTCCGCGGCGGCGGAAATTGGGCCTCCAAAGCGGGGGTTTACCCACCCCTCGCCCCCACTTGGCAGCCCTAAACTTCACCCAATCCCATCCCTTTAAAAAAGGCTTTAGCTGACCCAAGTTTAACAGGCCAGCCATCAGTCCCTTCTCCTTCTCTCAATGTATCCTTTATTTTAGATCATTTAGAAGACACTATCTATCCCTTACTAAAATACTATCTTTCAAGGGTTTCATGCTAAGTTCTACTTCAAATGTTGTTTTCACTTTTAGTACCCCTCGCTTCCTGTTTCTCAGGAGACAGGAAACCATCACTGCATGCAGATAAAGTAGTAGAGACCTATGTAAGATCTGCTCTACGGACACATTTTTCCCCACATGGAGGCCTATCTCACGGAACTATTGACAGGATTACAGGATAATGTATGTGAAGCACTTTGTTCAATGCTAGGTAAGGTCTCAGTGATATAATATGAAATAATTTTAAAATGTTTTTGCATTATTTCTACAACCCTTTCTCTTCCAGGTACAGAGGTGAAGAATAATAATGCTGATTTCATGGCTGCTCTAGCTTTCATTGGCTCAGTTGTTTAGGAATCATCACCCGTATTGCTCTGATATCACTGAAGGTCTAGCCAGATTGCTGAGTGCTTAGCAGCAATCTGAATTCTATGATTCATGAGCATTCAGTGAGCTATCTCATATATGGTGGTTTGCCAGCAGCATGTGAATGACAACACGCAGATGTGGATTGACTGAACTGTCTAGGAGCCTTTCATCCAAAAGCACTCTAGCTGCTTATAAAATAGGATTATCATTATTTTTACCCCCAAATATAGAAGAAAAATGCCAGTGCAGATCAATGTATAAGTGAGGTTGGGTCATTGTTCCCCCATTTGTTCAGGGTTAGGCAGCTGATTCACTTCCAAGAGAAAGTTGGTCTCGGTCTGACATCACAGCAAATAGCATCAGAAGAAGTTAAATGAGCACAGAGATCAAAGATCCAAGAATAAATGTTCTTTTAAGCAGCAGTGTTGAGGACTGGCACGTGAATTGGCTGACATTCAGGAAGATGGTAGGGCCATCAAGAGAATTATAGCTCTTAGGTGTAAGAGAACTAAGTTATGTGGATACTGAATTATTTTAACTATTATTCACTAATATGTATGTGTGGAGATCCAGGAGATTCACGTATGCCTTGTACTCTATCCCCACCTCTTTGGTCCCAGCTGAACCCGCAAGGCCCCAGCTGCTGAGAGAGAAGGGGGTTAACTCCATCTTATTCCTCCTCCCCTTTTCCCATGTATCTTCTCCACAGCCTGGAGAGAACGTGGAGGCTCCTCCCTAGCCTGCCATTTCACCATCCATGTTTAATTGTATGCAAGCCCAACAGACCACCTTGAGCTCCTACATCTGTCCCTTTTTTGCCTGATCGCCTGGCTGATCTGGCCTGGCCACAGTTGCCTTACAGAGACCACCCAGTGGTGCTATACCTCAACCAGTTGGTTGGTGGTGGCCTGCAGGGAGCCAGGGTGGTTGTAGGGGCAGTCAGCAACCTAAAGGTTGGAGCTGGTGGCATGTTTGCCCAGTGTAGCTGGGGTGAGCCTGAGGGCCACATAGGGGCCAAGAGAAGTTCCAATCTTGGACAGTATGCTTGGGCCAGTTAACATGGTCAAACAGTACACAAGGACAGCCTTATGCTTTCCACATGACCATGTAACTTTAGGCCAGTTCATGTGGTCTACCACTGAGCACATGATCAGAAATTGTTCTTTTATACTAGCTAAATCTGTGTTCTCAATGAACATATCCTCTGAGCAGGCATTGCAATATAGCAGACTGCCAAAGTTTGCATAGTGGCATGCTGAAAAGCAGTCTGTGTTTACGATAAATAGTTCCCACAACTCATATTTCTGTTTGAGCTATAGTTGCTAATTCTTGGGAGGCATAAATCTTTGACCCAGGGCACAGCTTGATTTGGAAAGCTGTCTACCTACCCAGGTCAAGGCCAGTGGTGTCCAAGGGTGGAGCTGAGTGAGATCAAGAGGCAGAACCTATGAGCCCAAGGATATAGTTGGGGGGTCAAGGGGAAGTGCCAGCATAAAATACTTATTAAGTGAAGTTGCACTGCTCTATTCAGGGGTAGACTAGCCATTTATCTTACAAGGAAATTTCCCAGTGTGCTGCTACCCTACCTGGTGGCAAGGAGTAAGCAGAACCAAGCCCCATCAACTCTACAGTGCCTCGGGGGCCACTTGGCTCAGACCCTTCAGTGACAATGATGATTGGTGCCAGTTCACCAACTGCCTTCTCCTGGACTGCTACTAGTTTGTGAGAGGAAGCTATGGATGAGCCACTGCCCTTTTTTGAAGCCACTATGCAAACTGGCCCAGAGCCAGCTTATAACACAGCAAAGACCGCTCAGCTAGGCTTGCTCAAGGGTCATTTTAATTTTGCAGTCCACCTCTATTTCTGGGTCCCTCCATTCTCTCTTTCTTTCTGGCTGAGAAGGCATCAGAAGGAAAAGAGGAGCAGAAAAGGCTACCAAAGACAGTTCAAAACCAGTTTGCCTCCATTATATTTAAAAGCCCGTAACCAGAGGTCATTTCGGGGGGGAACGCGGGGGAACGCAGTTCCCCCGGGTAAGGTGCAGGGGGCAGGGCACATGACGAAGCCTCGCCCCCTGCTTCCGGCCACCCCGCTTCCAGCCCTCATTCAGCCAGGAGGAGGCAGGAGAAGAGGGAGGGTAAGTTGCTTCCTCCCTGCCTCTCCCCACCCCTGCCTGCCTGGGGCCAGGGAGGGCCTTGGCGGGGCTTCCTCGCACTTCCGCCGGCCTTGCAGGTCCACCGCCAGGCCCCTGATGTCAGGGGGTGTGGCATATGCTAATGAGTTATGCTAATGAGTTCCCCTAGCTCTTTTTCTATGAAATGATCCCTGCCCGTAACTGACAACCAGACAGAAGAGGCAGGCCAAATAGAACAATGGCCAAATTTATTAAGGCTAATTTCACTTAAATGGAATAAACTGGCCGTTTATAGAACAGCTTTGTGATGGCCCCTTTATCTTTGATTAGAATGAGCTCCAGTCCAACATATACAGATATCCTCAACTCTGTCTAGGGTTTCTCTCAGCCTATGCTTAAAAAGCCCAGATAACAGTTACAGTACCTACAGTATTTAGGCAAAGCTTGCTGAAGAACACCTGGAAAAGAACAATAGATTTGGAGAATTTCACCAAATATAAAAGAAGACATCAAAGAAATGCAAAGTAATGCAAATAAAGCATATGGAATATGTCTCTTGGCCACTGGATGTCACTGATGACCTCAGAAATACAACAGGGAATGGCTTCTATTTATATGCTGTGTAGAGGTGAAAATAAGCAGTTGGGAGTTTATTCACCAATTTATCATTTAGATATCCCTGGGCAGCTTAAGAGTGGCTTCAGGAAGTGACATGGTTACTGTCATCATAAGTTCTTCACAATGCAAATGAAATGGTAATTAGTCATGTTACCTTACGTAACCAGTCTGCATGTTCTGCATCAGTCTGAGGGAGAGGAGGCTAGCCATAATAAAACTCTCCCCTGAATTTCATTAGGACTAGTTGGTCATTCAAATGTTGTTCCTAGAAGCAGATCAGCATTAGGACCCTTGCTATTGTGGTGGAAATGGTGACAATGATGAACATGGTACAACCAATGTGTGTGGCTCTTGTTTACAAGGTTGCAAACAAGAAGACAGGTTCCTTACCTGAGGAGCATGCAATTCAACCCATAGGAAGACAACACAAGGAAATAAGGAAACAGGGAGATGAAGGTAATGGGAAGAATATATATTTAGTCCATGAAGTTTAGAGCTTAACTAGACATTATAAACTGCATGAGTTCATCATGACGACTTGCAGCTATAATGTAGCTGCCAGTTCCCTGTGGCAACTCATGGCCAGGGCACAGCAGGCCTTCAGTCACCTCAGGACAGCTGCATGGGAGAAAGGTAGCTTCAGACGTTTAGCTGTGCTGGCCTGGAGTAGAACAGCTAGATCAGAGCTCAGCAGCACCTTAGAGACAAACAAGATTTTCAGGATATAAGTTTTCAAGAGACAAAGCTCCCTTTGCCAGATAACCTGCCTTCTCTCTGTGCTGTTTTTGGCAGCTGAAACAACCCAGGGGAAATGGGAGAGGGCATTATTTTCTGGGAGGGAAGCCAGCACATGCAAGCATTCAGTGTTAAGTGCTGGTTCCCAATGGAGAAAATTGCCCTCACCCTTAGTATCCTCAGGCTGTTTCAGCTGCTGAAAACAGCATAGGGGAGAAAGAAGGTGCTCCTCCTTCTCCTATGCAGTAGTCTCAATCCAAATCAAGTCTTCATGCACATTTACTCATGAGGGGCTGTGGCTTGGTGGAAGAGCCTCTGCTTTGCATGCAAAAGGTCCCAGGATCAATTCCTGGCATGTCCAAGTATAGGTCCAGGCAGGAGGTGATATGAAAGACCTCAGCCTGAGACCCTGGAGAGCCGCTGCCAGGGTGAGCAGATAATACTGACTTTGATGGACTGACGGTCTGATTCAGTATAAAGCAGCTTCATGTGAGTTGCCACCAGGAACTAGTGGCTACAGTATAGCTGCAAGTCCCTGTGGAGAACTAGAGCAGTTTCTAACATTGAGCTGGGCTCTTAGTTTCAGGAGGGAGTTAAGCTTAAGTAATGAAGTCAAAGCTTTCATAGAACACTCTGGAATAGAGAAGGGATCTTACGGATGAGGGGCAGCATCATAGGGATTCTGCGAGTAACATAAAAACCAAATGTTAACATGGTTTGTTGTGTTTCTATGCCATTTCAGTAATGGCCTAAAGCCATCTTCTGTACAGAAGATGCATGACTGCTAGTCAATGAGATGCATAAAGAAATGTAAATGTAAATCAAATAACTGGCACCAGAAGGACTAATGTAATGAACTGAAGTAATAAGGTTGATCTTTCCTATGTGCATGCCTGGTGTGATGTAGATCTTTTCTGATGCATGACCAGACTAAGAGCCCGATCTTGTTTTTGTAGGAACTCTGAAACAGAAATCTGTCACCGAGGGCAACATCTGCCCATACTCTTTGAGGTAGAATTTTGTGTTTCCAGGGTTTGTACAACCGTGCTGGGCATGTGCACTTTGTAAGAACATTCAGATGTTTCTGTTAATACACATCTCTTCCCTCTTACGTGACCAATTTGCATGTAAGCATTCATAAAATACTGCATAAGTGAAATCAGATATGTTTGTATTTATTTCTCTATCAAGATACCTTTTGTGTGGTGTTCTACCAAACAACAGTAGCACATCAATAAAACACTACACAAAAGAGTCTTGATGGAATTATACATATGATCTCAAGGATTTTTGCAGTATGTTTATCAATATGCATGAGAGCATCAAAAACACAGAAAGGGAAAAGATGGAAAGGAACCAAAACAGCTGATAGCTACTGAAAACTGTGCATAATCCAACAACAGAAATTCTTTTAGAAGTTCTCCTAGTTAAGATAGAACTAAGAATTAATGGAATGCAGGACAGAGACATTTTAGAACAATAAAGGAACTATCATCCCTTAGGGATCTTTCACTCAGCAATAATTCCCTGTCATTTTCCTATTCCTACCATCGCTGCCAAGTCAGCACAGTGGCAATGGGGCTTCCTGATAGGTGGTTTCCCTGCACTTTCTCTGCCTAATTTCTCCTCTGCCACTATCCCCCCCCCCACATCAGGGGCCACTTTTTTAAAAAAGCAGTAACTAGATAGCTATAGCTTTGTAACATTATAATGATATATCTATTACACTCTTTGAATTCCCAGCTTTCATTTTTTTAAAGTAAGTCTCTAGTCCATGCCATTGAAGAGATAAAAGGGAAAAACATATCTTGGCAATGAAAGGGCTAGAGACTTACTTTAAAAAATTAAAGCTGGGAATTTAGAGGACCTAAATTCTAATGCTATTGCCACTTTTTAAAGAAAGCCCCCCCCCCCAGTGCTATGGGCAAACGTGGCAGGGGAAATAGCATCCAAGTGGGTGGCACTTTTTGAAACACAGCCTACCTTCCACACAGAAAGTAAATGCACTTTAGCTACCTACTAGCAGGAAACAATGGATCATCGATATTATGACAAAGCATGGAGAAAACATGGGGAAACCACTGAAGGACAATGAATGGGCAACAATGGTGTGTAGAATCTAAGAAATAAGCCACTGCAGTTGGGAGCACAAACAGCATCAAAAAGCACATGTAGAAGTCACTTCAGTCATCATGGTCGTGGTGGACCAGAATGAGATCAAAGTTAGGCAGTATGCAACTGCTGATTTTTCAGAAAAATGGCAGACATTTGATTTTCTTTGGATCATTTATAGTTCTTATTCCCACACACCTGACTGGAAGTACAGAATGCTGCTTTCTGATCATGCACAGAGAAGAAGCTGTAGCTAATGCCCTCTCAAAACTGTACTATGACAGTGTATCCGACTTGTCTGGCTATCTATCAGGATTGGTCTACCTTGCCCCATACATTTGAAATATCATCATGCTAAGTGTGCATTTAGACAAACATAAAACAGATGTTCATATCAAAATAGAATGTTTTTCCTCTTAGGAACTAAACATGAAAAAGATGGAAAGCTAAAACATGCACGCTAATAGGCCTCTTCAAACAATTTAGTCTCTTTTTTCAGATGTGAAGATATTTCAGAATTCATGATCTAAGCAACAGTGAGGGAGCTTTTAGTGTTATCTGGAACTAATCAACCAGTTTCTTCATATCAAGGGGGGAAGAGTATCCTTACAGGGACAGGTCTCAGTACTGAGTCCTTGTCATGCATTCACTTATTAAACGTAATGACAATTACTGTATCTTTTACCTATCTCTGCATAGAGATAATATGTCACAAGCAGGCAACCTCTTCAGAAGGACATAAAATATTCTCTGTAGCTGCCCAATGATGGAACTGAGCTGGTCACAGTTTAATGTGCTGACTTTGAATTTGCATCAGGCACAACTTCCCAATGGAGAGTGCTTCCTTGTCTATTTCTTTTTGCTTAATTTTAATATGCTTATCTCTAAGAATGCCCTAGAGCTCATCCCATGTGCCATGGTCTAAGAAAGACGCCACAAAGCCAGGATAACCATGCCCTAAATTTTTGGTTGGACACGCTATAAGATGGAGAATATATATTCATTTCCTTTAATAATAATATTAATGACCCATATCAAATCAATTTTGTGTATCAGAGAGAAGGGATGGCTAGCATTCCTTCTGACAAAGTAGTTTCTAGGATGCAATGAATTTGATGTTCTAGAGAAGCATTCAATATCAGTCTTGTGCTTTTCCTCCATGGAGTCCAGAGTGCCATACCTACTTTTACCCTCTTCAATTTTATTGTCACAACAACCTGCTAATGTAAATTAAGCCAATAAAGAGAGTTTAAGATCATCCCAAAATTAAGATTTCCCAAGATCATCCACTGAGTTTCATAACTCAGGGACAATATGAACCCAGGTCACTCTAGTCCTAGTCCAAAGTATGATAAAACATTATTCAATATCCTCTTGTAGAATGAAATGATGCAGTCATGTAAAGCCTTTCACCCATGATTCCATTGTATGTGTGGAACTGTGTTGTGAGAACAGCAGAACCATTGACAGATCTGTGCTTATTTACAAGAAAAGGGGGGGGAAGACAGAAGAAGATTGGATTTATACCCCACCCTTCACTACCTAAAGGAGTCTTAGAGCAGTTTACAATCCCTTTCCCTTCCCCTCCACACAACAGACACCCTGTGAGATAGGTGGGGCTGAGAGAGCTCTCTCAAGAACTGCCCTTGAGAGAACAGCTCTGAAAGAATGTCACACCAGCAGCAGCATGTGGAGGAATGGGGAATCAAAACTGGTTCTCCGAGATTAGAGTCTGCACTCCAAAACACTACCCCAAACTGGCTCTCTAAGCAAAAAATAAAACAGAAATATTTGTTTATGCCTAGCTAGTACACTCATGGGGACTACAATGGAATTTAGTAAACGGGCTGGAATCAAAGCTGATCACAGTGCATCAGCCATGCACTGATACCAGGCTGATTCCATACTTTTCAACCCTTCTTCTTTTGGCTCAAAAACTCGCCCTTTGATTTTGATTCTCCTATATGGAAACTGAATCCACAATTCTTTATTTTCACAGCATTTGCCATTCCTTCACATTGAATATTCTCTATAAAATGTACACCTTGTGTATCAATACACCAATCCTATACACAATTAGGGATGGGCATGAACTGCATTTTTTGCGGTTTGGTTTGTGGTTTGTGGCTGAACCACACACTGAACCATGAACTGATACACTGGTTCACAAACTTAACCGGATCATATCAGTTCATGAGCCATTTAACCCCCTGCTTTTTGCTCCCTGCCAAAAGTGGCAGCAAGCAGAAAGCAGGGGGTTAAATGGCTTGGAGTCATTTAAACCCCTTCTTTCTGCTCCCCCCACTTTTTGCAGGGAGCATAAAGCAGTGATTTAAATGGCTTCGAGTCATTTAAACTGAACAGCTGAGCTGTGGGGAGCTCCTCACTGTCCAACCGTTTCTCGTGAAGAGCAAAAGGCAGGGACTCAGAGCCATTTAAACCCCTGCTTTTTGCTCTTCACAAACCATCACAAAGTGCATCAAAATTCATGGAAGTTTGTGGCAGCTCTTCAGTTTGCGAACATTGCTTTGTATACCACAAACCACGCAAAATTCGTGATGAACTTTAGCTCGTGAGCCAGTTCATGTCCATCGCTATACACAAGATATATATATATAAGAAACAAATAGGGAAAGTCCCCTCATTCTGAAAATGAGGCCAGGTGCTTGACAAGCTCCTTCTTATGCTGTCAGACAGGCCATAAAAGCAGGAGGGTTATATAGTTCTTGGAGAGTTGCCATATATGGTTGGTTTGGGATGTCTCAAGTGGTGCAGGCATGTCCTGTCCTAAGTATTGAAGTCCTGCTGCACCAAGCCTTAGGGCTGTCTTAAATCCAGGTACTTCAATATAACTGGGTTTGAGAAAGTCCTTACTGATGGATTTCCTGTTTCTTCATGAACACCCCAGCCTTCTGCTTGTTCTACCAAGCCCTGGTTTTGCTACACTATTGTGCAATGTTCTGATAAATTTGCCAGTGGCGCAAGAAAGACTCCTCCTAACAGTTGTCTAGTGGGCAACTGGAATTTGTAGCTGGATTTCTTCGTATCTTCCAAGGTGTTTGCTCTGACAAGGAATACCCTGTGGAAGGAATAATTAAAAAACAGAGCCATAGCATCCACTGCAGCAGGCAGACAAATGAAACAGAATGAGTTTTGCAAGCAATAAGTACAGCAAGAGCAGTGTTAGAGACAGCGGCTCATGTAACCAGAGAAGCAGATAACAAAATTGCTCGGCTGTGCAATCATTTTCTTCCACTGTTGTGTTCTTTTTTTCTTTTCTTTTTAAAAAACTCACTGTATGCAAGTGCTGAAATGTCAGCTGGTCCAGCATGTGTGAAAAGATCTTGCACAGAGGTCCTGTGTCTAAGAACATGCATCTGGTGTTTTTACAGAAAAAATAATGTTGGTTTGTAATGCCCACATATAGACTATTTTTTATTAGAGCTGTGAGAGCTTAGAAAAACTTAGCAGGCAAGCTAACTGGTAGGTTGTGTGCCTTTTATATTGAAAGGCCACCTAAATGTGCTGGTGAAATGCAAGACATATAGAAGAAGAAAAGCAAAGCAAAAAAAAAAAAAAAACCAAGGAGAAAGGGGGAAAGGAAACTGGGATACCATAATGAATGCCAAATTCTTATTATGTGTGTGTGGATTCAGGCTTGTGTTGCAGCTTGTGGCCCCATGGGCTAGGGAGGGAGGGAAGGATGAGGGAAGAGCAAACGCAACACAATGACTGGGGAAAATAGGCCGCTGCTGGGCCACAAGAAGCATGCTGCCTGCAGGAGCTGGCAAACAGCCTCCCTTTCTCTACTCTGGGCCCCCAGGCTGCAAATGTGGCCTGGGGCCATTTTTTCTAATCCTTCATAAGTACGGTGGAATGGGACATGCTTAGAATGGTCAACAACAAATCTTTGGTAACTTAAAGATACACTGATGAAGTGGAATCTCATCTACGAACATTCATACTTATGTCATCTTTCTTTGAGCCACAATCCTATTTTATTATTGATGTTACAGACTAACATGACTACTTTCCTAGAATGCTTGTAGGAGATATTGAGATGCTTAGGCACAGTGGCTGAAGCAATAGTGCTAGGAGAGTTAGGCTTAGAAGAGGCTCAACCAATGGGGTGGATCCCACAGTAAATTTCCATTAAGAGAAGAGGGGGGTGATTTTCAACAGTTCTTCTCACGGCAGACCTTTGATTCATTCCTCATGGTGTTCCTGGGAATTATGCTGTTTTAGATTGTAGTGGAAGGAGGGAGGCAAGAAAGCCCCATGCCTTCTGTTAGTGGAGATTTACTGCAGCAACCAAGCCAGTCTTCAACTGCAAGATTACTAACTGGCAAACCATCATGGGAACACAGTTTTAAAAGAAGTTCACTGGCTACCAATTAGTACTTGAGCACAATTCAAAGCTAATTTTAAAAGCCCTAAATGCTGGAACTAGAGTACCTCAAGGACTACTTATTCCCATCTGTACCTGCCCAGATGTTAAAATCACTACTAAGGATGGGCGAGTGGGCATCAACGTGGCAAATGGGGTTCAATGTGACCAAGTGCAAAGTGATGCACATTGGAGCAAAAAATCCTAACTATAAATACACGTTGATGGGGTCTGAACTGGCAGAGACTGACCAAGAGAGAGATCTTGTAGTAGATAACTCATTGAAAATGTCAAGACAGTGTGTGACTGCAATAAAAAAGGCCAATGCTATGCTGGGGATTATTAGGAAGGGAATTGAAAACAAATCAGCCAGTATCATAATGCCCCTGTATAAATCAATGGTGCGACCTCATTTGGAGTACTGTGTACAGTTCTGGTCACCATACCTCAAAAAGGATATTATAGCATTGGAAAAAGTGCAGAAAAGGGCAACTAAAATGATAAAAGGGTTGAAACACTTTTCCTATGAAGAAAGGTTAAAGTGCTTGGGGCTCTTTAGCTTGGAGAAACGACGACTGAGGGGTGACATGATCGAGGTTTATAAGATTATGCATGGGATAGAGCAGGTTGAGAAAGAAGTACTTTTCTTTCTTTCTCACAATACAAGAACTCATGGGCACTCCATGAAATTGCTGAGTGGTTGGGTTAGAACAGATAAAAGGAAGTACTTCTTCACCCAGAGAGTGATTAACACATGGAATTCACTGCCACAGGAGGTGGTGGCAGCTACAAGCATGGACAGCTTCAAGAAGGAACTGGATAAACATATGGAACAGAGGTTCATCAGTGGCTATTAGCCACAAGGTATAGATAGGAACTCACAGGTTGGGGCAGGTGATGCACTGTATTCTTGGTGCTTGGGGGGGGGGCAAGAGTGGGAGGGCTTCTAGTGTCCTGGCCCCTCTGCTGGACCTCCTGATGGCACCTGGTATTTTTGGCCACTGTGTGACAGAGTGTTGGACTAGATGGGCCATTGGCCTGATCCAACATTGGCTTCTCTTATGTTCTTAAGTCTTGTTCTGCGCACCTCCATCTTCTGAAGTGAGGCAAGAGATGAGGCCTCTTGTGTACTGACTCTTCATCTACAGAATTCCTACCACTTAGACATTTTCCTAGTGCCTCCTTCTTGAAGTTTTATGTCTGTTAAATATGTTTTTGTTTTACCAGGCATTTGGCTGTAATTAGTTTTATGTCTTAGTACTGACTGGTATTTTTCACTCTTGTTGTAATAATAGTATTTATCTTGTTTTTATTGCCTTTTTATTCACATCAATTGTTACTGAGCCCCCCCCCCTTTCTGGTATTTGTACTATCATGCTGTGAACTACTGTAGGAATTTCAGTTAACATATGGCCTAGAAACAGCTTACATAAGTAAACCAACAAATAAATTTAATAGTCAAGGATGTGGTCAATAGTTTCATTTTGGACTTTACCATTATAGATTATCCAGACACACTTCAGAGAAAGATGTTACCTGACACCTGTTAGAAGAGCAACTCTGCTTAGGTGTTTATGAAAACTGAAGATCTCTTTTGCTCAGTTTGAAAATAAAAAGGCGTAAAGCCTTGATTCAGACCACCAGGTTAAGGAGAACAGCTGTGAATGGCCTGTCTCATGGAAGGTTACCCTGGAAGAAGTGTTGTTAGTCTTTTGTGAGTAAGAGGCCATTGATTTTCTTCCGTAGGTGTTGTGTTGAGAGACCCAGCATGGTTTAGTGGTTAAGAGCAGTGGACTCTAATCTGGAGAACTGGGTTTGATTCCGCACTCCTCCACACGAAGCAAGCTGGGTGACCTTGGGCCAGTCACAGTTTTCTCAGAATTCTCTCAGCCCCACCTATCTCACAAGGTGCCTTGTTGTGGGGAGAGAAAGGGAATATGATTATAAGCCACTTTGAGACTCTTTAGTGTAGAGAAAAGCGGGGTATAAAAACCTACCCTTCTTCTTTACTTGTTGCACTGACAACCTGAAATCTCTAAGGCAGTGTGCAAATACTGCAAACTTAGTAGTAAGAAAATGGCAGGGGGAGGGGGGATGTGGAATCTGGAACATAGTGCATCTCTTAAAATCTTTGCTGCTAGCATCCTCTCCATTAGCAAAAGTTCATGGAGGGTTTCTGGTTTGGATTATGCTTTGTAAGGCAATGGGAACAACTTAGCTGAGGTTTCCTGAGTTTCCTAGTTCAATTCCCATGTGTTCTCAGACATTAGATCAAGTGCTTAAAAAGTCAAGTGTTCCCATGGCAAGTATCCACCAATGATCCTTTCATCTAATACAATGGCAAAAAGCCCATTCTTTTGCTCCATCATTCTACCCCATTACATTCTAGCGATGGGTGAACTCCCCCCTGCCCTGTTCAGAATTAGCTTACTTTTTCAAAGCTTTCTCACTTTATGCCTGGAAGCCCTCTCAGAGTTTGTAATGCTGGAGCACCTGTGGGAGTGCTTTGCCAGCTCTCTCTAATAATCCCTGCCATTGCCAAAATGTACCCTGTCGAGGGGGAGTCAGGCTTATAGCAGTCATAGAGGCCTCAGAAGTAGAGGCCCCTGCTTTACAGATGGACCCATGTAAAAAGTGTCTATTGACAATGGGGAGCCTATAAAACTGAGTTTCTAATGCCAATCAGTTCAGCAGAAAAGCACTGAAAGCTCTATTTCCCAGCCTTCCAGGATGCTCCATGTGAGTGTCCAGCCTTGAAGATTAGACTTAGACTGCAGTCAGACTGGTGGCTTGGAGCGATATGGCGCTGCCTCTAATTGTACTGCTTTGAGAGCCAGTTTGGTGTAGTGGTTAAGTGCGCGGACTCTAATCTGGGAGAACCGGGTTTGATTCCCCACTCCTCCACTTGCACCTGGCTGGACGACCTTGGGCAAGCCACAGTTCTGATAAGAGCTGTCCTTGAAAAAGAGCAGTTTCTGTCAAGAGCTCTCTCAGCCCCACCTATTTCACAGGGTGTCTGTTGTGGGAAGGGGAAGGGAAAGGAGTTTGTAAGTCGCTCCGAGACACCTTTAGGTAGTGAAGGGCGGGGTATAAATCCAATCTCTTCTCTTCTTCTTCTTCTTTGAAGTATTGCAGGGCATACCAACCAGACAACACATACTGCTGTGGTTCACCCACGTGGCTGTCCTGGGGCCAAGCATCCACATTACTGCAGCGCCTCATGGAGCATGCTGACTGGTTGTTTTGTTAAACAATGCAAGTGTGTGCACGCACATATGCGCTCATGTGCATATGAACATATAGGCAGAAACTCCCAACAACCAAAAACCCAGTGGCAGAAATGGCAGGTCCAGACTGCCAATCCATTCTGTGCGTGCTCCCCCATGTTCAGATATCCAGCCACGCATTATGAATGTGCGGGGAACCAAAAACATCACATGCAAACCCTCCCTGCTACCAGGTCCTCCTTCTCTATAAGGGTCAGTCTTAGAAAAGGGGGAAAATTAGTTGTGAGAAGGAATACCACTGGGATAAACCCATTACTAATGTGGCCTGAACTTCAGAGAGGATTTGAGATGACCTCATAATGGCTTAACATTTTCCAATGGGTTTTCCAGTGTGGGGAAGTTCATTTTGGAATGCTCTAGTTCTGTATTTTGCTGCCATCACTAGTACATTCAGAACTCTTATAAAACTCACTATAGCACATTGGAGTAGCTTAGGGGTGCCATGAATTTTGCAACAAACCTATTTGGCACCTGAGCATACTATGTTCAATGCACTCAGGGATCTCACAAAATTACAGCTCATCCAGACTACAGAGATCAGTTTTCCTGCAGAAAATGGATGCTTTGGGGGCGGGGACTCCATGGCATTGCACCCCATTGCAGTCCCTGTCCTCCTCAGGCTCCATCCCCAAGTCTCTAGGAGTTTCCCAACCTGTATCTGGAAACTCTATGCCCCCATCCCCCAAAAGTGACCAGGGGGGACCTGGCAACCCTAATGTGAGCTGAACATAGATTTGTTCAGCTCAGGCAGAACCATGTGAACAACCTTTGAGCAGGATTGTTCAAAAGGCAAATCAGCTTCCAGCCTCTCTTGAAAAATTTGCTTTGCTAAGAGTAATTTTTCAGGACAGCAGAATCAGAAGTCAGCTCCCAGCTGATCCCCTGATCACCAGGGGGTTGGCTTCTGTTCTCCTAGCTCTGGAAAATTTGCTGCCTGCCAGACTTGTTGGAACACAAGAAAGTATGTGTGTGTGTGTTTGCGTTTTGGATGGAAGGCTCAGAAGCCAACTTCTGATCAAGGATCAAGTGAGAGTGGGCTTCTGATCTCCTCTGCCCCCTAGAAAAAACCTGTTTGGGGGGAGGGATGAGAAACAACAAAGGTTTGGGTTACCAACCTCCAGGTGGGACATGGAGATCTCCTGGAATTACAACAGATCTTCAGACAGCAGAGATCAGTCACCCTGGTGAAAATGGCTGCTTTGGAGGGTGAACGCTATGGCATTATACTCCACTGAGGTCTTGCCCCTCCCCAAACCCCTTTCTCCCTAGGCTACACCTACAAAATATCCCTTTCCCAACCCAGAGTTGGCAACCCTAACCAATTTGGAGATCAGAGGTCAAGCTTTGCACAAGCATAGCAGTTGGGTAGGGTTGGGCATGAACTTGGAAAATGCGATTCGTTTAGGGTTCATGGCTCATGGTGTGCCCATTCGTGAGCTATGAACCCTCACAAAGTTTTGGGAGTTAAATGAAATGGTTCTGTTTGTAATGTGCCAGAATGCCTCTCCAGCATGCTAGAGACACCAAACTTATGTGGAATATTCGACTGACTCTCCTCTACCTGCTCTCCAGGTTTGGTGAGAATTGTATTTACGGGGTCTAAGTTATGGCCCACTAAAGAAGGTGCTCCCATCCATCATTGTTTCCAAATGGAGGGGGGAAAACAGGCCCCCCCCCCAAAAAAGGCAAGGGCAATAGAAACCCTGCAGAACAGAATCAAAGTCCCAGAGAATCTCTGCAATAGAAACTGAAGGGGGGCATTTTTGCAAGCTCAGCAGAACCCAGTGGCAGTGTGGCAATGCCAACTCAACAGGACTGATGTCTAGCACAGAATCATACTCCGGGGGAGGGGGGTGTTGCAAGCTCAGCAGAACCAGTGCAATGTACTAGTGCCTAGCAGAACCCAATGCCAATGTAGCAATACCAGCTCAATCATAAACCAAGCAAGGGGGCATTTTTGCAAGCCCAGCATAACTAGTGCAATGTGCAGAATGCCCTGCAATACCAATGCAATCATAGAGTGCCCAGCAGAACCCAGCGCCATTGTGGCAATGCCAGCTCAACAGTACTGATGTGAAGTACAGTATCATGATCCAAGCAAGAGGGTGTTGCTAGCCCAGCACAACTAGTTCATATTGAGATATATGGCAGAGTGATAGAGGTAGCAAGCAGTGACTGTAGATGAGTTTGATCTATTTGTCAGACCTAGCTGTCATGCTAGTAATCATGTAATTACAGCCAGGTGTTTTCTAGCAGGTGTTACTCTTTCTGGGCTTGTTAGAGCTAGTGATTGCATCACCCTGTTAGAGATTGGCTGGGGTTTAGCAGAACAGCTATCAGCTTAGTAAACTGGATGGGGGACTTAGTTCTCATAGACTAAGGCACGACATGCTGTACGATAGCCTGTAAATATCTCTGTATATATTCACCTTTATAACTATATAAACTCTCTGTGCACCTTCATAACTGGCCAGTCTCCCGCTTCTTATTTACAACACCCAATAGGGTTATGGGCCCAGCTGTGGTAGACTGTACTGGCTGGTGGAGACTTTCTACAGAGAGTTATTGTTGAGAGTGGTGAACAGAGATAGATGAGTGAAACCGGATGGGAGAGTTTCGAGGACGGTGTTCTGAACTGGTTGACAGGCAGTGATTCACCAGGTTCAGTGGAAGATGCCGCTCCTGACTCATCGGCTGACAGCAGTTTGTCGGAGATTGAGGACGATGGGAGACCTGCGGAGGTAATTCTAGTGGTTCCTGCAACAGGAGGTGAATGCGCTATGGCCCAGTCAACCATAGCCCTTGTAGACAAACTTACTGACTCTAATTACTCCTCATGGAGTTTAAAAATGGAGTGGTTCCTGAAGAACGAAGCCCTTTGGCGGTTTGTACACAACCCTCCTCCAAGCCCCATGTCTGCAGCTGATGCAACGTCAGACGAGAAAGCTTTGGCACACATCATACTTAGTCTATCTGACTCACAGCTGGTGTTTGTTTGGTCCCAGCAGTCCGCAAAAGGTGTGTGGGATGCCCTGTGGAGGGTGTATGCAAGGGAGTCGGTTGGAACACTAATTGCCTTAATGAGGCGTTTGTATTGGCTCCAAATGAAGCCAAGAAGCTCTGTACAAGAGCATGTAAATGCCTTGGCTGACTGTTATTTCCAACTTGACTCCAGAGGCAAAAACATAGAAGACTTGGACAGAGTATTTATTTCGCTTTCTTCTCTTCCCCCTGAATATAACCATTTAATTTCTT
>NW_015176084.1:10919-33406 GCF_001447785.1 Gekko japonicus | reverse complement strand
CCTCTTGAATTGGTACATATGGATCTGGTGGGGCCATACCCCAAGAGTTGTTCTAATAACAAATTTTGTCTCATCATCACAGATGACAAAAGTAGGTTTTCCTGGGTCTTTCCTATGAAACATAAATCTGAAACATTTAACATGTTCAAGGGTTGGGCTAAGCATGTTCAGAAGCAGTTGGCTACTCCACTTAAAGCTATACAGGTGGATCAAGGTGGGGAATTTATGTCAGATCAATTTGATCAGTGGTTAGAGCTAAATGGTGTGGTCAAGAGAGTAACAAATACAGCTTCTCCTCAGGAACATGGTTTAGCTGAAAGGAAAAATTCTACTCTCCAAACCATGATGTATGCCATGTTGGCTGATGCTGGTCTACAAATGAGGTTTTGGGCAGAAGCCATGTGTGCTGCATGTTAGTTGTCTAACAGGTTGTGGACCAGAGCTTTTGACAACATCCCCTACAGAGTCCTGTATAACAGGGATCCAAGCCTGGGTTTTCTCAGAATATTTGGTATGAAAGCTTGGGTGCACATTCCTCACAAGTTGAGGAGAAAAGGAAGTGCCAGAACCAAATAACTTACATTTTGGGTTATCAGCCTAACATGAAATCTTACAGGTTCTGTGATGAACATAACAAAATGAGTTACAGCAGATCTGCAAGTGTGTGTGAAAATGGTAATTGGAAAAGGCTGCATGGTTATGAGGAGTCTCCTCAGGTAATACTACCTTTTTCAGAAACTAGCAATGACACAGTTAAAACAGGCTCTGAGCCGGAGGTAAAAAGTGAGACTGTTTCTCCTCAGAGACAAGCCTCACAGGCAGATTCTAAAATATATCCACAGCCTGTTCGTGTGTCAAGTCGTACTACAAAAGGAGTTGCTCCTGAATGTTATAGGTTTACTCAATCAGAGACAAGCCTCACAGGCAGATTCTAAAATATATCCACAGCCTGTTCGTGTGTCAAGTCGTACTACAAAAGGAGTTGCTCCTGAATGTTATAGGTTTACTCAATCAGTAAACAATTATGTTACTGTAAAGGAGCCCTGCTCATACAAGGAGGTGTTATCTTTACCAGAGGAGGAAAGGAAACCTTGGTTAGAAGCTATGCAAGTAGAGAACAATGCCTTAATTGACAATGAAGTTTTTACCTGGGTGCAAAAGCCTTCTAACTCGAATGTAGTTGGCTGCAGGTGGCTGTTTAAGTTAAAAACTTTGCAGGATGGGTCATTGCAACATAAGGCGCGTTTAGTAGCGCAAGGTTATTCCCAAATCTATGGTCTGGATTATGATTCAGTTTTTTCTCCCACGGTGCGCAGTGAATCTTTTAAGGTTGCACTATGTCAAGCAGGTATTCAGAAAAAGCTGATACAGCATTTTGATGTTAGTACTGCATTTCTACATGCTACTCTAGAGGAGACCATTTATATGAAACAGGTTCCAGGTTTTGAATATGATGACAAAGGTTTGGTGCTCAAATTAAATAGAGCTTTATATGGGCTGAAACAATCCAGCCAGCAATGGTTCCTATACATATCTTCTTCTTTTCAAAGGTATGGGTTTAAGCAAAGTGTAGCAGATCCTTGCATATTTACAAGGCATATGTTGACAACTGATGTTACAATTCTTATTTTTGTAGATGACATTCTGGTTATCCATGACACTGCTGCACAGTTAAAATGGTTTAAAAGTGTGGCCCAAAGTATTTGCAAGATTAAGTACCTTGGTCCAATAATTAATTATATATATATATACACACACACACGATATATATATTTAATTGTTATATATACACATACACACACATACTTTTAAAGTTGAAATGTTTTAATGTTTGCAGTGTTTTAATGTCTGCCACCTTGGAGAACCTGAAGTAGGTGAAAAGATAGCATAGACTTTTAAAAAACACACCCAATTCCGCTGCAAGCTAAGTTTGGTTAAAATTCAGTAATTCATTACATTTTTGAAGAAATTTACTGAAATCTATATTTTTTCTGCTGAATCTACTGAGTCTTCATTCATCTAGGAAGTGCTGTAGTGGATTAGACACTGTAGAAGGAATATTCGTTTTCTGTGAGATATCTTCATGACTCATGAGTGCAGAATTTTAACACTTTTGGTACTGACCCCCCTCTTATCTGATGACAGATTCCAGCCCTACCTGTAGCAGTCAGCGACGTGCTGCAGGAGGGCTGCCTTTGCCTCCTCATGAGGAGGAAGGAGGATGGGCTGCAGTGTGCAGCCAGATCCTTGATGGGGGCGGAGCCGGTGCCTTTTAGGCTGATCACTCCTTTGATGGGGGGCCGGGTATGAATTTTTTGCCTCCTGGCAGCTGAGAAGGGGTGCTTTTTGCCTACCCTGCACTGTGGTTAGTGGATTGTGGAATGGCAAGGGTGGCGCTGTATATTAGGTTTGTCACTTTATAGTTAGGGCAGAGTTATGTCTTTGAGGGGAGTTTATGTGGCTTGTAAGCACCAATCAGCAAACCTGTGGGGGTACAGGGATCTGACAGGATCATCCCTTTGGCTGCATGGCTGGGGATGAAGATGGCAGATTGGTTTTGGGATTGCCAGGACAGATCCTCCACGCAGGCTGTGTGGTTGTGTTGGAGGTATATCCCATTGCTGTGCCGGCTGGGTGTGAACCACTTACAGTTGGCTCCACCCAGGGGCAGGGTGCCTTGCCCATTGTATGGCAAGGATGGGGGGGCTATGGAACCCCAGGCCTTGACCATGCTGCTGTTTACTGTTTGCCCTTGCTCTTATGATGTAAATTAAATAAAGTGGCCCTTAGTTTCCCAATGTATGGTTGTCTGACTTTTTCTTCCATCTGAGGGGGCAAACCCTTTCCATTCAAACAGATTTTATACACACATAAAACTTAATTTGACACTATTTCCTCTTGTGCACAGCCATGTTTTTCTGAAAACTGAAAATTCTTGGCAGTAGCAGAAGAATTTGAAAAGATGAAGGAAGTTAACACCAATTGACCAATATTACGGTTGTGTTATATTTTGACAACAAAGAACAACAACAGATCTTGGATCCCATTTGAAAATTACTGACTTGGGGCATTTGATTTACAGTAGATACCATAAGAGGGTATGGGATCTGAGAAAAGGAGTGTGAGATCTCAATGTTCTCACTAGAAGGTGAATAACATTGTACAGAAAAAGAATTAACCATCTGTTCTATAGGAATTGAGTCTTTCCCCTGAAATTTTGTGGCATGCCTGATTTGCAAAGGTGTTTGGGTCTCCCAGCAGCCCTGGATGTTTCACAGGTAAACCAGCCCACCCCTGGGAGTGAGAGAGAAAGAGTTGGGCATGCACACTGACCATCTCTCCACAGACAGAATGCTGCTGACCAGCTAGGATCACTGAAGTGGGACAGTGGGGAGGAAACCACAGACCAAGGCTCCACCATGGGGCAAAGGGAGGGGCTCAGCAGGCCCAGAAGGGGGAAAATCCCATGGAGGAAGGAGGCAAAGGGAGGGGAAGCCACTCAGATGTCCCGCCAAAGGGGAAACAAAGGACATCGCCATTCCCAGAAAGGGTAGCACCCTCAGAAGCACAGCATAGGGCAGGAAGGTGGGCATGGTTGATTTTCTCCAGTCAGGTCTCTGGTGATGTTCTTCCTGCTTGCTGTCTCTTCCTCCCTTGGCCCTAGAACCACAAAAACCTATTGCACGAAACATTTAAAGGCACAGGGACAAAGAACTGGGGTGCACTCATAAATAATGTGAAATTACATCTTTTTAAGGTCCTCATCAATGTTGTTGTCCAAATATGACACAACTATAATATTGGTCAGTCTCAGTAGCTATTCTGTTTTCAGGTCCACTGAGAATGGGAGAGGCTTGGGGAACAAATTCTGGAAGCCCTGATTACTCTAGCAACCCATGGATCTGAACAGTTTGGTGTAGTGGTTAAGTGTACGGACTCTAATCTGGGAGAACTGGGTTTGATTCCCCACTCCTCCACTTGCACCTGCTAATGTGACCTTGGGTCAGTCACAAGCTCTGGCACAGCTGTCCTTGAAAAAGGGCAGTTTATGTCAGAGTTCTCTCAGCTCCACCCACCTCACAGAGTGTCTGGTGTGGGGAGGGGAAGGGAAAGGAGTGTGTAAGCTGCTCTGAGACTCCAAGGGAAGGGTGGGGTATAAATCCAATCCCTTCTCTTCTTCTTCTTGAACAGGTAATGTGATTTGTTTACTTATGATGTTCAGCTTGGGTCTCTGTGGTATGAGAAGGTTTCCCAGAGAGAATCTTCGTCAGGGGGTGCCTGATGACTCTTTGAGGATTGGTTATTTCTCCACTTGATGACTCACATTTACAAGGATGGAGCTTCAACTTTTGCTGGTCCATTCAGTTGCTACATACCAGTGTGGAACTCAGTCTGCCTAGCAGACATCCCATGAGGAGAACAGACACCTGTTTGCATATGCTGTCTTACTACGGTTTGCAGTTGCTCGCACTGAAAGAGTGAGGTGATGAAGCCTACTGTTAGTCACACTGAGGAGCAGATTGCCACACAGAGAACTCCAGCTGACTCAATATGTCTAAGTCACAATCCAACAGGATATGTATTAATTTCTTCCCTTTATAAAAATCACTCCCCTCCACTGAGCAAGTAAATAAGCCATCAGAATGCCTTAACTGCCTCTTTTCATCAGTCGTAGTGTTCTCCCACACTATTTTTTTAAGTCTCTACAATAGAGCAATTTGATGGGATTTAATACCACAGGGGGCATTTTAACACAAAAACACAACTAGGTTCATATGGATTTCCAGTAACTATTCAGACATTCCTTCACTAATAAACTTCTTTACCACAACTGCTAATGTGCAGGTGTGCATTTTTTAACAATGAAATGTCAATTTAAAAGTGGGTTGAACCAAACCTTGCAAAAAGCAAGATTAGTCTTACATACCACAACCTTTTATTTTGGTTCTCTGTATTGTTGGGTGGACCTGTAAAAAGAGTACTCAGCATTCTCTTCTTATTTTTAATGCAAATAAATACAAACAAAAGCATCAATAAAATGAAGAGTCCGTCTTTATCCTGGCAAGAGGAGAAAAGACACAAGCCGATGATGATTAATTATGCAAAGCAGATAAGAATCTTTAAAATAACCTTCTGGAACTTTTATTTTTTAATCTTTGTATATTATTGTAATTTACAGGCAATGTTTTTGAAAATTTGGAGCCGCCTCACAGAACTTGCCACAGTTACAGCTTGCCACATAGCTCTGAATTACTTGATCACACATTCCAGCAATGAAACAAATGTTGAAGAGAATTGACAGAATCTATAACAGGGGTGTCAAACTTAAGGCCTGCGGGCTGGAACCAGCCTGCCCATGGCTTTAATCTGGCCCAGGGCTCCCCCCCTCACCCTTTGAAGCTTGAAGCTGCCGAAATTACCAGGTCCCTTGGGTCTTGTCTTTGCCTGTTTCAGCTGGAAGCTCTTCTGAGCTTGCAAAGTTGCACAGAAAATGTGGAATGGATTTTTCCATTAAGGAAGATAGACTACTCTGGGACTATTTCCAGGAATAGAAACAGTGTTCTGGGACTGGAGTGACAGCCCCAGAGTAGAATGATGTTCCCAGCAACAGAATCTGTGCTCTGGGACTGGAATGACAGGGCACAGAGTGGAACGACAGTCCCTGGGAGTAGCATCACAGAGTTCTGGGAATAGAATTCCACTCTGGGGGCCCTCATTCCAATCCCAGAACACTTCTACTACTCCCAGGGACTGTCACGTCCAATGTTCCCTCTAAGCTGTGGAGTCTTGTGAGCAAAAATTGTACTGTGTGAGCTACTGGCATTAAAGTTGTGAGCGAGCGATTTGGCTACGGCATCAATTAGTTTGCTCCGGAGCCCTCCTTCCTGAGCTAAGACAAAAATGTGTGAGCCAGAGGCTAAAAAACGAGCTAGCTCACACTAACTCAGCTTAGAGGGAACACTGGTCACGTCACTCTGGTGACAGTCATTACAGTCCCAGAATATCTGGGCCCAGAGACCTTAATGGAAAATCCATTCTACATTTTCTTTGCAGCTTTGCTGAAATATATTTCAATACAGTGGACCTCAAGTAGTTCCACATTCCAGTGTTTGTATAGCTAAAGCTGCTGCTTGCTGGAGTTGTCTCCTTGAAAATACAGGGTTGATGTTTTGAGCCAGTTTTTCTCTGCTGAATAGACCTGGGAATGGGCACCTGAGCGAATACTCTAACCTGGGAACCCACAGCCAAAGGGGGACATTACACTGGAGAGCCACTGACACTCTGAGTAGATGGGGGGAGGGGAGAAGCTTGCAATGTCCAGCCATTTCATGTTTTCCTAGGCTCAGAGTATTTCATACTTTTAGTTTATATTTTTAGTTTCTGCTGTGTTCCTTGTGCTTTTTCATTCTTTTTTGATGTTTTATTTTTTAAATTGCATTGCCAAATCCCACTATTCCCCCACCTTTCCATTTTATACAGGCATCTTTTATGGGGGGGGGAGGTTTGGGAGGAGTCAGTTATAAAAGACTATTAAATAAACAAAATATTGCAAGAGTTTTAAACATGTTTGAATTTTAAGTAAAAATAATATATTTGGTTTTGTATCCTTTATACAGGTTTATATCTCTGCTTCCCAGCATTACATTTTATGACACGCATGGCCCGGCCCCACAAAGTCCCATTTACATGAGATCCGGCCCTTATAACAAATGAGTTCGACACCCCTGGTCTATAACTCTTGGCTCAATCAGATAATCCATCTACGGAGCATATATATATATAGAAGGAGACTTCTACACATATCTAAGAACAAGTGCTTATAATAAGTCAGATTATTGCTCCATCTAAATTACCATTGTCAGCTTTGACTGTTTTCAAATATAATTTCCCTGAGATCCTTTGACTGCAGATGCCATGTATTTCTGGATGTCATTAAATAAATTGATGATA
Organism: Gekko japonicus; assembly: GCF_001447785.1. NCBI lineage: Eukaryota > Metazoa > Chordata > Lepidosauria > Squamata > Gekkonidae > Gekko > Gekko japonicus. The sequence goes on along the minus strand of NW_015176084.1, from coordinate 26,455 downwards.
TGGGTCACAGCATGTAGATCAAAAATTCACACTATGAGGCCATGGACATAAAGGAGGGATTTATCTATGAACTTGAGTGAAACCCCAGGTTTTCAGAATATGACATATAAAGAAAAATATTCCTGGGTTATTTTGTAAAAAATCCTCAGTTATAGAAGCGTTGACTGTTTCTTGAAGAAACCCATGCCACCAAAATGTCACAAGATTACATTGTGAGATCTTGGCAGCCATTTTGGGGGTTTGCTGGGTAAATGCCACCCAACATTACTGAGGCTTCCAAGCCTCCATTATGGGCAACATAGGTTAAAGGAAGGTAAAGCTGGAGTGGAGAAGAACACAAAAGTAAAAAAGGAAAGGAAAAAGCAGAATATAATAATAGAATTAATCTGCAAAGATTTAGCCTTCATGAAACATGCAGGCCAAAGGTCTTATCAAACAACATATGTTGCATGCCTTCCAAAAGACCAGGAATGACAGAGCCTTCTGGACTACTTCTGGAAGCCCACTCCAGAGGATGGAAACTACAAAGGAAAAGTAGAAAAGAGTAAGAGTTCAGTAGCACCTTAAAGTTTAACAAAATTTGTGGTAGGGTATGAGCTCTTGAGGACACAAAGGCAGACAGGCTTAATTACTTTTTTGCCTCTGTTTTCTCCCTGAAGAACTTGAGCCCATCTAGAGATGGTAGAGGACATGACAGGACACCTGAGTGTCCAGTTGACATTGACAGGGAGGATGTGGAGAGGCACCTGGCTGCACTGGACAAATACAAATCCCCTGGGCCAGATGGTGTGCACCCGAGAGTGCTCGAAGAACTTTCTAATGAACTTGCAGAGCCTCCATCCATCATCTTCAAGGCCTCCTGGAGGACTGGGGATGTGCCACAAGACTGGAGAAGAGTGAATGTTATCCCAATCTTTAAGAAAGGGAAGAAGGATGACCCGGGAAACTACAGGGCAGTCAGTCTGACTTCTGTTGCTGGGAAAATATTAGAGCAGATTTTAAAGGGACTGATCTGTAAGCATCTGAAGGACCACTTAGTGATCCGGGAAAGTCAGCATGGTTTTGTCCCCAACAGATCTTGTCAGACCAACCTGATTTCCTTCTTTGATTGAGACGAGCTTACTGGATCATGGGAATTCTATTGATGTGATTTACCTGGATTTCAGTAACGCTTTTGATAAGGTTCCCCATGACATTCTGATGGGAAAACTGGAAGACTGTGGACTGAAGGGCTACTCATTAAATTTGCTGATGATACCAAATTGGGAGGAGTAGCAGACACCCAAGAAGACAGAGTTAAAATTCAACAAGACCTGAATACTCTGGAGAAGTGGGCAGTTGTGAACAGGATGCAATTCAACAAAGATAAATGCACAGTATTACATCTGGGCCATAAAAATGTCAAGCACAAATACTGGATGGGGGATACGTTTCTAGGGAGTAGTGTATGCAAAAGAGATCTTGGGGTAAGAGTGGACTGTAAACTAAATATGAGCCATCAGTGTGGCGCGGTGGCAAAAAAGGCTAATTCAGTCTTGGGTTGTATTAAAAGGGACATAGTATTAAAATCACAGGAGGTCATAGCCCCTCTGTATACTGCCTTGGTCAGGCCGCACCTTGAGTACTGTGTGCAGTTCTTGAGGCCTCACTTCAAAAAGGATGTGGATAAAATCAAGAGGGTGCAGAAGAGAGCAACGAGGATGATCAGGGGTCTGGAGACTGAGCCCTACGAGGAAAGGTTAAGGGTCTTGGGAATGTTTAGTTTGGAGAAGAGGAGATTGAGGGGGGACATGATCGCTCTCTTTAAATATCTGAAAGCCTGTCATTTGGAGGAGGGCAAGAAGCTGTTCCAGTTGGCAGCAGAGGATAGGACCAGAAGCAATGGGTTTAAATTACATGCAGAAAGGTAGCAGCTGGATATTAGGAAAAAAACATAACTGTCAGACTGGTTCAAAGGTAGAATCAGCTGCCTAGAGAGGTGATAAGCTCCCCTTCACTGACAGCTCTCAAGAAGAGGCTAGATGAATATTTGTCAGAGATGCTTTAGGCTGGTCCTGCATTGGACAAAGGGTTGGACTAGATGGTCTGTATGCCCCCTTCCAAATCTATGATTCTATGATTCTATGAGTTGCTTCAGATACCACACCATGGCAGTGAGTCAAAACAGTTCATGCCCTATGACAAATTTGGTTAGTCTTTAACAAGTTTTGTTAGGCTCTCAAGTTGAGGAGGCAGATGTTCAACCATTCTGGCCTCCCCTGTTCATGGCCCCTTCCCAGTGCCCCACTACCTTAGATAACATCACTGTAGACACTGGAACTTTTTATTCACCTGACATGAAGCATGGGTTCTTTTTCATGATAGTTTATTGTGCCATCTTGCTGTTTTATTGGTTTTATCGCTTTTATTGTTTTATAAATCTTATGTTGTGAGCCGCCCTGAGCCCATTCGTGAGATAGGGAGGGGTATAAATTAAATAAATAAAAATAATAATAATTAAAGGTGCTACTGGACTCTTTTTTCTACCACTACAGAATGACTTACTTGGCAACCCATCTTGATCTATCTACAATGGAAAAGAACTCTCAAGGAGTTGCAGTGAAGTGTGCCAACTCCAAAGGCTCTGTGAAAAGGAATTGCTGTGTCAAGTGAAGCTGGGGCATGGATTCATATAGAAAGATCTCCTTCAGATATATGGGTCCTAGACCACGAAAGACATTCAGCATAAGCACCATAACCTTGAACTGAGCCTAGAAGCATTTTGATAGCCGGTACACAGAGAGAAAAGGTGTTCCTAACAACTGCTTTTCTGTGTAGGAGGTTAAGTCCGAAAGCATACTTAGGCTGTTAACCTAATTGGGTAATGACAGCCAAACTCCACCTACAGTTGGAAGATCATCACTATTCACAACATCTGCTGACTTGCCTAACCATCTTTTCTGGGTTCAGTTTCAGCTTATTCACCCTCATCCACTTGACCACAGTATTCAGATGCTGGCCTAGGATCAATACAACTGTTCCTATAGATTTTAGAAGAAGAAGATGAAGATATTGGATTTATACCCCGCCCTTCACTACCCAAAGGAGTCTCAGAGCAGTTTACAAACTCCCTCCCCTTCCCCTCCCCACAACAGACACCCTGTGAGGAAGGTGGGGCTGAGAGAGCTCTGATAGAAATGGCTCTTTTTCAAGAACAGCTGTGTAAGAACTATGGCTTGCCCGAGGTCATCCAGCAGGTGCAAGTGGAGGAGTGGGGAATCAAATCCGGTTCTCACATATTAGAGTCCACGCACTTAACCACTACACCAAACTGATGACAGGCATAGCTGTGTCATCATCATATTAATGATTCCTAACTCCAGTGCTGGAAGGGAAGGTGGCATGATGTATTTGATGTCATCAGATCTCAGAAGCTAAGCAGGGTCAGTAGTTGCATGGAAGACCACCGAAGAAGACTCTGCAAGGGAAAGAATGTCAGACCCCCTCTGCTTATCCTTTGCCTTGAAAACTCTTTGCTGGGGTCATCATAAGACAAGTGTTACATGAAGGCACTTATGTACATATGTAATTCCAACAGTGTGGGTAATCTCATACAGCAGCATAATGTATGTTAAACAACACTGAAGGACAAAGCCTTGGGGGACACCAAGTCTAAAGTCTGATTCAGCCTCTCCTATGGAAACTCTCTTTTTGCATCTGAATGAAAATGGTTGACATGTGTATGACGCTTCCACAAAACAACTGCCACAACCTTACCCATTCAGAAAGTATGCTTTTATCTGACAAATCAGCTTCTTATCAATCTCATTGGCTAATCCAAATTCTAGTATTTTGGAAGAGGAAGGAAAAAATGTTCTACATCCACTTTCTAACAGATCATGCATAATTTTTAGAAACCTGTATTATGCCTCCCCTAAATTGTCAATGCTACAAACGCTTTACCTTGATTATTTTGCTTGCCCTTTACTGCATCTTTTCGAACTCTATAATACCCTTTTTGAGATGGGGTGACCAGAACTGTACATAGAATTCCAAATGAAGCTGTACAACAGATCTGTACAAGGCATAACAATACTGATTGCTTTATTTTACATCTCTTTACCCTGGTAGAGTTTTTCCAGTGCTTCTATAGACTAAGTTGACATTTAACTGAGTTTATTCATGGCCCTGAAATCTTTTTCCCTAGCCAATCGCTGACAATCCAGACCCATCTGAACAGCTAGCAGCTGCTGAGAAAGAGTTAGCAGCTCCTCAACATATACAACAACTACATATGCGGTATGAAGGGGGAGGGGATTTTTTCAGCAGTCACACATATAAGTATGAAGCCACTCTTCCCTTCCTCACTTGTGTGGAGTGTGATGTTCTTGCATCTGCTTTTTGGAGTGGACATTTTGATTGGATGTCCAGGGATGGACTACCTCTATGGCCTTGGAGAACACACAAGCTTAAGAATATGCTTTTACTGCATTTGGTATCTGTCATAAACCTGTCCTTGGTCTATGTGTGTTTACATGTGTGTAGCATTTTTGTGTACAGCTTTGAGAAGAGACAGCCCCCATTGCAGAAATAGTTGTAGTCACGTACTACCCATCACTGCTTTGTTCCTGAGAAGGCATTTCCTGCCAAATGGACATTTGGTTTACAATGGAATGGCCAGCTTCATCAACACTACAATGAAGCATCCTGACGCCAAGGTTTGCACACCTGCCCAGATGCCATCCTTTGAGTAAGGTTTTAAATTACAATATTGGCCACTCCTTATAGGTAACCTTCCACTCCTATATGCAACCAATAGGATTGTTTTTGGGACAGACTAACAGGTAGGTGGGTCAAGAGGTTGGCATAGCCACAACCCATCTCTTGAACCCCCTATAAAAGGAAAGGACCATTCACCTGGCCCTTCCTAGCTAGCACTCCCCGCAACAACCCCTATCTGCTTTCTACTCCCCTTGAGTCCCACTTGCTATCCCCAACCTTGCCTCTACTTTGATCTCTTGATCTGCAATCAAGAGACCCCCGCACAGTCCAGCTAGTTCTGGTAGTGTGGATCCCTTTATTTTCTATTTCTTCCCATCCATTCTTCATTAGAACAACCAAGCTGCAAGACAGATAAGGATTGCCCATCATCACCCCCATCTGCTAATGCAACAGTGCTTATTTTAATACTGTATTTCTAAGGAACTTGTTTGAATGTGTGAGTGCATCAGTATTGTTTGTATGAGATTTATATTCTTAAGTATTAGACATCTATTTTAACCACAACCGCCTCGAATCTTTTACTGGTAACCCTTGGTGGGAACAGGACCTTGGTATAGTTGGCAAGGACCCATTTATAAATTGCCAATTGCTGTAAATAAAGCAATTTGGCTAACAAGGGCGGCTTGAAAAATGAAACCCACTCAGAAACGCTGGAGCAAAAAATGCTAGACAACAGTGGGGGTGGTGTTTTCGAGCCTTGGAAACAAAATCCTCCAAAGCTTGACAGGTACTCCTGCCTGCCAATAATAAGAGTTCCCATTTGTCACAATGGGACTCAGATCTATATAAGTGTAGGAGAAGCATGTGTTCCCTTTGTAGGTGTTGTGGTTTTGGACGTAGAGAGTGTATATGCAAAAGAGCTTTGCTGCTTGGTCTGGGAGGGATTGCTTAGCTAACTTAGTCAGGGGCCAGGGAGCTCTGCTTTGCCCTGGGTTCCTCTGTGTTGCTATTCAGGTTTTGTGTATGTGTTTGTTTGCTGCAAAGGGTGGAAAAATTGGGATTGAATTTCTCTTTCACATTATAGCATTTTGATTTAGTGGGATTCCTATTTTTTTGGGGGGGGTCTGTTTTGAAGGGTCTCCAACTTAGTTTTCTGTCATTTTATCCACCCCCTCCACTGGTGTACTTTTTGTTTTGAGGTGATCTATACATGTCTTTAGGAGCTGCGGTGGCTCAAGTGGTTAAGACGCTGAACTGCAGGCTGTGGAAGGTCAGTAGTTCAGTGGTTCAAGACCCGGGTGCCGCAAGACAGGGTGAGCTCCTGTCTCTAGTTCCAGCTCCTGCCAACCTAGCAGTTCGAAAGCAAGAAATTGCAAGTAGATAAATAGGGACCACTTCGGTGGGAAGGTAACAGCGCTCCGTGCGCCTTGGTGTTTAGTCATGCCGGCCACATGACCACGGAAACGTCTTCGGACAGCACTGGCTCTTCGGCTTTGAAACGGAGATGAGCACCGCAACCCTAGAGTCGGATTCGACTGGCTTTCGAGCAAGGGAACCTTTACCTTTACTATACATGTCTTTACCACCCATTGACTTTAATGCTCTCTGTTTTAAACATGTGGACAGGGGGCACCCAATAGATGTTGTTTACCTTGACTTCCAGAAAGCTTTTGATAAAGTTCCTCATCAAAGGCTCCTAAGTAAGCTCAATAGTCATGGGATAAAAGGACAAATCCTCTTGTGGATCAAAAACTGGCTAATGAATAGGAAACAGAGAGTGAGTATAAATGGGCAATTTTCATAGTGGAAGGTGGTAAGCAGTGGGATACCGCAGGGATCAGTACTGGTCTGATGCTTTTTTACTTGTTCATTAAAGATATGGAGTTGAGAGTAAGCAGTAAAGTGGCTAAATTTGTGGATGATGCTAAATTGTTCAGGGTGGTGAGAACCAGGGAGGATTGTGAGACACTCCAAAGGGATCTGTTGAGGATGGGTGAGTGGGTGTCAATGTGGCAGATGGGGTTCAATGTGGCCAAGTGCAAAGTGATACACATTGGGGCCAAAAATCCTAACTATAAATACACGTTGATGGGGTCCAAACTGGTGGAGACTGACCAAGAGAGAGATCTTGAAGTCATAGTAGATAACTCACTGAAAATGTCGAGACAGTGTGTGACTGCAATAAAAAAGGCTAACGCTATGCTGGGGATTATTAGGAAGGGAACTGAAAACAAATCAGCCAGTACCGTAATGCCCTATGAAGAAAGGTTAAAATGCTTGGGGTTCTTTAGCTTGGAGAAACAATGGCTGAGAGGTGACATGATCGGGGTTTATAAGATTATGCATGGGATAGAGCAGGCAGAGAAAGAACTACTTTTCTCCCATTCTCAGAATACAAGAACTCATGGGCACTCAATGAAATTGCTGAGCAGTTGGGTTAGAACACATAAAAGGAAGTACTCCTTCACCCAGAGAGTGATTAACACATGAAATTCACTGCCACAGAAGGCGGTGGCAGCTACAAGCATGGACGGCTTCAAGAGGGAATTAGATAAACATATGGAGCAGAGATCCATCAGTGGCTATTGGCTACTCTGGGGCAAGTGATGCTTTGTATTCTTGGTGCTTGGGTGAGCAACAGTGGGAGGGCTTCTAATGTCCTGGCCTCACTGCTGGACCTCCTGATGGGACCTGGTATTTTTGGCCACTGTGTGACAAGAGTGTTGGACTGGATGGGCCATTGGCCTGATCCAACATTGGCTTCTCTTATGTTCTTCTGTAAACCCTTCTACTGACCTGCTTCTCTGGTGTGTGTGTGTGTGATGTGTTTGTCAGCCTCCCTCCCTGCACCTAGCCTGCTTGGGGGACTTGTTCCAGTCTTGGGGAGTGACTTGGGGAGATTTTAGCACCCAGCTTTCCATACCTAGTTTAAAAACCTCCCCCAACTGACCTTGTTCTCCTCTGGGGAGGCATCGATCTGTGCCTGTCTGCCTGATGCCCTGCCTGCCTGCCTATTTCTCTGTCTGGTAACTGAATCACCTGGGCTGCGGTTGGGTTCGATGCTTCATTGGTTAGGTGTTTGGTGCCATGAGAGGGGGTGGAAGAGGTCGTGCTCATGGCTTTGGGAGGATGACATCACTTTCCCCTATGCCAAGTAGTTGTGGGTGACCACTTGGCACAGCCTCCCCCCCCCAGCAGAGAACACCCCAAGCAGATCATCAGGAGTCTCGGTGCCCACTTCCCCTGCTTCATCTGTGTCCACAGGACCCTTAACTGCTGCTCTTGAGTTTCTGGCATTGCTGTCTTAGCTTCAGCATGAAACTCTGTTTGGAAGGGAGGATAGTGATGGCAGTGACTTGGAGGGTGGTGGTGGTGGTGATGCATCCTACACTTCTACCTCCCAAGATTCCCAACTCCCTATTGCTCCTGCTTCCATTGGTATGCCTCCATCTAGCACTCCCCAGCCCAAAGCCAGGAAGCAGATGTGCCCACCCCAACCATGAGCATGGGGACATGGTTCCACTCTGCCACATGGAAATACTTCCTCACCCTGGGGAGTGACCCAGGCATGGTGGAGTGCCACATATGCTATACCCACGTCTGGAGGGGCCAGGACCCAAAACACTTTGCAGGTGCCTCCATTCTCTGGAGGCACCTGCAAAGGGCACACCCCAGTTTGTTGCCACTGGAGGAAGGAGTGTCGGCCACTAGTGGGAGGCAGAAGAGGCCCACTCCCACTCAGCAGGGAGAGGCAGGGGAAGAGCAGGCCACTCAAAGAGGGGCTTTGGGTGCTGTGGTCAGGACTAAAAGGCAAGCCACCATCCAAGAGCTCATGCTTATGGGGATGCCACCAGTGCTTGGAAAAAAGACAAGGGAGAGGTCTCAGGAAACAATAACTCGCCTCATCAGTGAGATGATTGCCAGGGATTCTCCCTTGTGGAGAACATGGCCTTTCACTGGCTGATGCACCATGTGGGTGCCTGGTACACCATCTCCTCCAGAAGGACCATGAACCAGTGAGTGTTGCCCTTCATGAACCACTCTCCAGTGGAGCTGGTCAAGGCTGAGCTCTCCAAAGTGCAGTGGTGGACCTCTTGAACAGCCAGCACAATGGGTACTGTTCCCTCACCACCCACTGGTGGCAACTGGAGGAACTCCAGAGTGGGACCACAGCCACAGCTCAGGAGGGGAGAGGCCTGCTACCACCTGGCTACAAGATGGTTCTTCTCCATGCACAGGGGATGGATGCGGACCACATAGTGGCAAACATCACTGTGATGATACAGAGTAACCTGAGGGGGTGGTTGGGTGGCAGACACATCACCTGTGGCTACCTGTTCATGGATGCTGGCACCAACATGTAGGCAGCAGCAAGGGGTGTGCACCTCAGAACATCATTTGCCTGGCACACAGGCTGCACCTGGTGGTGAGGGATGCCCTGGGGCTGGAGAGCATTGCTAAGGTGGATGGGATGCTGCAACCCATGAGATTAGGTCCCTGCTGGAGAACCACCTGGCCAGCTACTTCTCAGACACTTTCAAGCCTGCATGTCTGTTGTGAGAGAGGAAGGGGGAGGGGAAGGAGCATGAATACCAGCTTGTTCAGGACTTGGCCACCCAGTGGAACTCCACCTACACCATGATTGAGCATTTGGTGGAGCATAGGAGCATGGTGCAGGATGTCATCTCCTCAGTGACCATCCAGCATGAGTAAGAGGAGTTCAGCATCAGCTCCAACGAGTGGCTGAACCTTTCCCAAATGGAGCATGTCCTAAAGCTGTTTCAGGACACCTCTAACATTGTCTGAGCCCACACAGCAAGTCTGGGGCAAGTTAGCCCCCTCATTCAAGGGCTAGAACAGGCACTGGACTCTGTAGTGCAACTGGGCCCCAAGGGGATGCCAGTTTTCCCATGGGTCAAGGTCTTGGCAGACAGTTGTGGATAGGCATCAATGAGAGGTTGCATCCCCTCAGTGAAGAGCAGGAGTACAAACCGGCCTGCATGTGCTACCCCTGCATCAAGGGCAGCATCACCCTCCATAATGCACAGCTTGTTCAGTAAAAGCGTGATCTATGCTGCGAGGTGTGTAGGTTCCAGAGCCGTGGATGCAGCCAGAGGCAACAGCAGGTGGGAGAAGTGGGGGAGGAGGAGAGGATGGAGGAGTGTGCATGGCCTGATAAGAGATGGGCAAGCCAGAATTCCCAGTTGTGGTTGGGGGAGGAGCAGTGCGGGGGGGGGGCTAGGTATGCAATGGCAGAGGATTCCATTGAGGCGATGGTCAGGGCGTACCTCATGGAGTCCCCTGAGCCTGCCAATTCTGACCCCCTTGAGTACTGGGTGCACAAGAGTGTCATATAGCCATTGATCTCCTTTCCTGCCCTCCCACCAGTGTGCAGAGTTAGTGAGTGTTCTCCCACCTGGGAGACATCCTCAGCCCCCACTGATCCCACCTGGACTTGGCCAGGGTGGATGAGTTGTCCTTTCTGAAAGTCAACCTCCCCCAGCTGGGCCACCCTGCCCTGGACCTGGCAGAGTAAGATGATGGCTTCCAGTCATCCTCCCATGTGTCCTCCATTCCTCTTCCTCTCTGGGTAATCCTGGCATGAAGCCCACGGGTCATGCCCCTTGTGCTTGGGTGGGAGGATGGCTGCCTCTGCCATGCAGGGTTGGGTTTACCCCACAGCCAACCCAAACAACATCAATCTCACCCAGAAGAACCCTAGTACCTCCTGGAGCAACATCCTCCTCATCACACTACTTCTTGGTATTTGTCAAATGTGACTCCTCATCATCACATCACTTGTTCAGGCTAATTTAGGGGACTAAAGGATGGATGTGGTTCCTGGGTATTCACTTGCTGGGGCTTGCCAAGGATTGGGTCCTGTTATATGGGCCAGTTATGGGCTCCAGTCCAGGGCTATCCCTTCTCACTCACCCCACTGGCAAGGTGGCTGCTATCTGCCAGGGCAGGGCAATCCTTCTGTGGTGTTGCTGCATTCTGCAATGCTGGTCTCCCTTTCACTGGACCCGCAAGCTTGAGCCTGGGTATATTGCACACACATGGCATACAGGGGAATCTAGGGAGGGTCCTCTTTTTCAGACAGGGTCCATATCCAGATGCAGGCAGCCATGCATTCTGGTGTGCTTGTTGTGGATCCAAGTGGCTGTATCCTTCTGGACGCAAGCCAGAGCCTGAGTGGGGGGGGCACATCATATTGCATCCAGGAGGGCTTCTGTCCCCCTGTCTAATGTGGCATAGCCATCCATCTCCTTTCACTCCTATTGCTGGCAAGGTGTGAGTGCATGGTTATTCCTTCCAGGGAGCTCAAAGTGGGTTGCAGATCTAAGTCTCCAGCACCAGCACTGTCCTATATTGCCTGGAAGGGAGCACAAGTCTGACACAGAAAAGTTTGGATTTGGAATGTGTGTGGGGGTTCCTTTTCTCCAGAAATGACCCCCTTCATTTGCCCCATTGGGAAGGTGATCACAAGGCATGGCCAATCCCATCTGTGCAGTCTCAGGGGGTCAACTCAAGCCACCTCACCATGCCCTTCCTTTGCCACCTGATCCTTAACCCCACAACATTCTCATTTGTTCTCACTCCACTGGTGTCATGTGTTGGGCCACACACATAAGCAAGGCACACACCAGGGTTTCAAACAAAGTCTAGAACTCAGTCCAAGAAGTCAACAAGCCAAAAGTTCATGCCAGAGGATTGTTCTCAGAGAGGATGAGCAAATCACAACCTGAAGGTTAGAATCCAGAAGCTAGTCCAAGGTCACACAAGCAGGCAGAGATCCAGGCACTATGGTCACCAGGTCTGCCAGGTTGACTTGTTGCTTCCACACAGGACACTGCCCTATCTGTGGAACAAGCCCTATTGCAGCGAGCTGCTCGAACATGACCCTGCAGCTACTCATCTTGAGCCAGTAACTGGTGTTGGGCTAGGAGACGTGTGCTCCAACTTCTCTCCTGAAACTCTGCTCTAAGTCTTAGCCTCCTGCATTCCGGGAGTGAAGCTGGAGGGCTGATACCAAGCAACTGAGCCTCATTTGTGAAGGAACTGAACTGGTTTTATTTACATATATACAGGCCCTAGAGGGCCTGTGAAGGAAATGAACTGGTTTTATTTACTTGTGAAATACAGCATTTATTTATGACGAATTGTCTATTTAAACAATTGCCTTCTGAGAGGGGCAGTTACACAGGAAGGATGAGGGAGTAGTAGAACTCAGTCAGGCTGTGTGAAAACACACATGTGCCGAAAGTCAATTCACTGTACTGCACGGTTAGGAAGGAATATTGTGAAGAAACTTGCTGAACAGCCACTAACTAGCTGACGAATAGTTGAAAAATCAGCTCCCTGTTTATGACTGGAGAACAGGATGTGAGATGACTGACAGGTGTGTAAATATCCCTATCCATGTTCTGTTTTGGCAGAGTGGAAGACTTGGCGAGGGCAGTGTTGTTTTTTTGTCTCCTCATTGAATTCAATGGAAATATTTCGATGGGCATTAATGTTGGTATTGTATTGTATTGGTTGGGTTTATGAATTGTTAGCTGCCCTGAAGCCTTTTTAAAGGTATGTGGCAGGATATAAATTTATAGACAGAGAAATAAATAAATAAATACCACTACCATACTTTACAAAAAATCCTTACCTAATAGCACTCTCCTGCACGTTGCACTAGAATTTGGAAAAATCCTTTAAATAGAGATTTTATGAGTTTTTAAGACCAAGGTTATTTTCTGTTAATAATGGGCATACATTAGGCTTCAGATAATTGCTTTATGCAAGCTAAAGCTTGGTTTTCAGTTAAACAAACATGCTGTGTGTTCACAGGTGTATTGTCCTCAAGGGCATTCTGCTTTTAGGGGTGGCAGCTGTTGCCAAGGTGTTGCTGATACAGTTCTCTGTATAATTTATTGGAAACAGGTGCTGGCTTATGATGAAGATAGACAGGAAACTAAGGCAGACAACAATGTTCAACCACCATTTTCAAAGTTCGCATTAAGGAAGGCAAGTTGCTGTCTGGCCTGCAGGGATGCCTGGATATTGCCATTGTTGGAGTTTGCACTTGTAAATGCCCATAGATCACTGTGTGGAACAAATTGGCCTTTCAGCACATCGATTATACAGTTCTGCAATAGAGGACTATTTCCATTGTCTATGACTTAGAGCACTTCTACCATATCATCTGACAATGCAGAAAACAGGAAGATACTATCCTCTCCGCATAGCAATGAAGAGTGTACTACCAAACAGCCACCATGTCCCCAGTTTTCCAGTGAACACTAATCCAGCAGCTAGCTGTCATCCTACCAGTGCTACAGAAGGAGGAATCCTACATTGACCCTTCCTGATAGCCACAATGCCTCAGTAGATTTTTGTATAGTACATTCATCACTGTGCCCAGGCTGCAGTAATTAGCAAACAGCATTGCTCATACCACAATCTTAGTGATGAAGAAAAGACCTCAACAAACAACCTCAAAGACAATTGTGACATCATAATCAAAGAGGGTGAAAAAGGAAGAGCTGTTGTCATTGATGAACAACCACATACAGGAGGCTAAGAGATAGCTCTTCAATAGCATAGTTTACAGACCATTATCCTTAAACCCCACTAAAAGGACCTGAAAGCATTAGATCAATTAATGAAGGAACTTCTCACATATCTACAGGAGCAATATACAACACACACCAGAAGCCTTAGGCAAGATGTCTAGGGTATATCAAAGAGAGCACTGTGTCAAGTAAGCTGGAAAACATTAGGAGAAGAAACTACCCAAGTAATCTGTATGGATGAACATAGCAGGCCCTAAGGGTTATTTAGAAGTGGGGATATATGATGGTCAAAATCAGGAGGCAGATCTTGAGATGGAAAGGACAATGATGGAGAAGATTAAAGCGGAAAATGTTGTAATACGGAATTATTTCAACTACCCTCACATTGCCTGGGCAAATGTGTACTTGTCATGCCAAAGAAATGAGGCTTTAGGAGAGAATAAATGACAGAATAAATGAACTGTCGATCATGGAGTTGTATGATGAACCCCCTTATTTCTGAGTATATGGGGATTTCTTCCTATAATCTTTCACAAGTTGGAGCAGTCTTATTTTCCACTGACACTGTCTGCCCGCCTCTTTTAACCAGGAACCCACACAGTTCGTCCTTCTGTCACACACACTGCCACTTATTGCTGAGACCTCTGTATAAATATTCATTTCTGTGGCTTTTCATGAGCACCGCCCTTTTCCTGGGACAAAGCTTATGGTTTAACTTTGTCAGATACTTAGTTCTGTCAGACACTGAGGCACATGCGACATGGAATAATAAAACCAACTGATAATTTTATTTACAAGGACAGGCAGGCAGGGAATATATACACAAGGGAAAAGCTGATGCTTGTGTATACGTTGTTTCAAATGGTATAGTTCAATTTTAGGTCAGTTCATTTATAATCCTTCACTTCAGATGCCACAATACAAAACACGGTCTCTCTTATCTCAACCCCTGTGCTGTTCTAGACCGCTGGTTTATGTTTGGATCCCTCAGGTACTCTCCACCTCCACAGAGAAATACCTCTGCTGTGCCTTGATTTTTTTCCTGTTTCTTTTGGACACCCATTAGTCCAATAAACCTTCCTGGGAACACACTAAATCCACTAAACCCAACTCTCTTTCCAGCAGGGTATAAATTCTATGTGAGAGGAACATGAATCTCTCGTTTAACTACCAGGAACTTATTTTCCTTTTTAAGACTCTTTAGTTTTCACTAGGGTATAGAACCACGTTTAGCTTTTCTCAGATACCATTAATATTGGAATCTGTAGAGAAATCTCATTTGCTCTTCAGACTCAGTGAGGTCCAACATGACTTGTCAGTCCCCTGGCACAGTCACTGCCCCCTATATTGGAAAGCCTGAACACCAGGCTCTGACGTCACCGCATGTAGTCATAACAATCCCTGAACTCTGCAGTTGCCAGCTACTTTCACAAGTGTTTTAAATTGCAGTTTCTCGTATTCTCAACAAGATATTCTCTTGATTCTTTCACTGCAGTATTCCAGACACTTCACACTAGCTTACAGTGTTACTGAGTTCAGTTTCCCTTGCATATTTGAGTGCATGTTTCGTATAATTTACAAGCATATAATAGGGGAAAGTGGTGGATGTCTGTGGTATGATGGTATTGTCAAATAACTTCTGGTTTTCAGTATTACTTTTTATTTACCATTGACACAGCATGAGATAGAAATATGCACAAACTCATACTTATTTAAGAAGTTTTCACATACAGTAAACTTCAATCTTAATCTCCAGTGACAAAAAAAAAAAAAAAAAGCTGCATAGGATATTGGTGTACATTCACAAACGTTCAAGGGAACCAACAGATGTAATAGAGAGTACAACAACAATCAATCTTCCTATGGAACTTCTTTTGAGTAAATTAGAGGAAAATATAGAAACTACACATTGTGGCCTTCAATGAATCTAAATCTCCCCAGTTGTCATTTCAACTCACGTTGTTGCAGTTCAGGGGCAAATATATGTGAAAGGCAACCACATCACTTCTGTAAAGTTTTCAGTTTCCTCTGTGATGTTTGTGACAGTCTTTGCCCATTTTCTCTTTTACAATAGTTGTTTAGGAATGTATTGACTGCTACCAACTGTTAATATGTACAAACTCATACTTAGGTAAGACATTTTCACATACAGTAAACTTCAATTATAATCTCCAGGTATAATCTCAAAGCAGATCTGTGCAAGTCCGTTTCAGCATCCAGCCTTCCATTTTCTGGCCTGGTGGAATTATTATTCCCCCCCCCCAAAAA
>NW_015176084.1:0-10821 GCF_001447785.1 Gekko japonicus | reverse complement strand
TGTGTAAAAAACCCCCCAACCCCCCCAACAACGACCCCAGAAAGCCCTGGCCTTCCTTCCCAGACGGCCACTGTGGAAAAAACAAAACAACCCCCCCCCCAAACCAACTCCAGAAATCCTCCCTCGTTTTTGCGATGAGAAAACCAGTCCGGGAGAAAGAAAGAGATCGTTGTTTTCAGCGAAAAGGCATATTTAATCCAGATCTGAAGGATAGAAACTGTTGGGATTCTTATTTAAAGTTTGTTAGCAGACAAACCTCTACATCCACACTGCTAAACTGAAATGGCAGAATGGTCGGCTTCTTCCACCACCCCCTTTCTCAGTCAGAACAAAGAGACAAAGAGACAGGAAGATGGGCCATAAAAATGCAAACAAATGCTCTCACACCTACAGCCAACAGTAGTCTCCTTCCACTGAAGTCTTCAACACTCCATCAACTAAATTCAAACTGCCAAATTCTCCTCACACTCTGCTATATTCAACAAAACGTTCTTCACACTCTTAACTGTAAACTCTCTAACTCTGCAAAATTCAACAACACATTTAAAGGAACACAACCATTTACCTGAAATCATTACACAAAACAGCAGCCCTCTGCTTAGCCCCACATAAGCACAGAGAGATTGTTATGACTACTCTCGTAGCCATGGCAGTGACGTCACAACCTGGTGGTGAGGCCTTCAATATAGGGGGTGGTGGCACAGTACCCACTGACCAAAGAACAACTGACAGTTTCAACGGCCAAACTCCAACTGTCAAGAGTTCTTTTTTATCATTAGAATCCCCCCCTGAGTTCTGCATCAGAATTACATCACCACTGCTAGTCACGTGACTGCAGGTGTCTTTTCTTGCAGGCTGATCCCAAGCACGGAGTCTGTCACAAGCTGACTGAAGGTGTAGTAATTCTGGACTTCATTACGATTGAGGCTTGAGACCTGGTGAAAGATGGACATGTTGTTGCACCAGTTGGAAATGTGACCACAATGCTATTTTGTAAATCATTCATATCAATGGGAAGTTGCTCCCAAAGTTCAAAACCGTAACTTTTTATTTCAAAAGACAGGCATTTCCAAAAATGATGGGAATAGTTAGAAGAAAGTTAGAAAAGAGAATTAAGAGAGACAAATCCCTCTAGGATACCTTGGAACTATTTAAATCTACAGTAATTGAGGCCAAGATAGAATGTATAGCTCAAGACAGAAAAGATACCACCAGTGCAACAAGGATGCCTGCGTGTTTAATGACCCAAATCAGGGAAGCCATAAAAGGCAAAAAAGGGCTTCTTTTAAGAAGTATAAGATTTTCCTGAATGAGATGAACAGAAAAGAGCACTAGGGGTATACATTTAGATATTCCTGAACTGAAAAAAATACTGGTTTTGGTTCAGCTTGGTTTGGTGACATTTGATATGACTCAAAACACTCCAGAAATTCCAGGAGTAATGAAATTTTATCTCCTGTAATTTTGGGAGTGTTTCAGATTTCAGGGAGACCAGGCATGGAGACAGAAAGAGAGGAAGTGAGTCTGGAGGCCTGGCCTACTTGCATTAAAAAAGGCAGTAGGAAAACAGGAAGACCCAACATGAGATGAATTCAATAAAGGAAGCCACAGCCTTTCGTTAGCAAGACTTCAGCAGGGCTGTTAATGCTAGGATGCTGTGTGTGTGTGTGTGTGTGTCATTAATTCTGACTGTAAGTTGGAAGCAACTTGACGGCACATAACATACAGACAGCAATGTCTACTAGCTATGGTGACTAAAAGAAACTTTGATATGGCAAAGCTCTGGATACCATATAATATCAGGAGAAGTTCTTGGCCTCTATGTCCTGTTTTTTGGCCTACCAGGGCAACCGATTGGCCACTATGTGAAATATGATGCTGGACTAAATGGGCTGCTGATCCAGCAGGGCTCTTTTTATGTTCTTGTGGAGGTAGGTCATTATCCCTGTGACAGAAACCCTAAAACTTACCAAGTCTCAAGAGTGCCACCTAGAATGGCTGGGATCTTGGATCCCTGGAGGGTCACATTAGAAATAACCCGTTCCATTTCATATTGGGCTATCCTGGCAGACTGGATTCCTTTTAGACAAATGACAGTTTTGTTTGGACCAGACCACCTATTTGTTATGGAAGCTCAGAGTCATTACCAGATGCTTGATGGAGGTGGGACTATATTTTATACGGCTCTAACTGGTAAAAGAAGACTCTGACATCAGAGATGGAGCTTTGCTAATGCAGCTTGTCACTCTTTGAAGATTGGCTTAGGTCCAATTTCCTTTACTACAGATACCTGGACCTTTGGGATTTTCCCTTGACTTCACTTTTCAGTCTTCAGTGAAAACTGAGTCCACAAGAGGTTGAGTAGGAATTAATGACCCATTAAACTCTTGTTACTGCAAGGAACTCTGTACATGCTCCGAGGAACCTGCTACAGTTTAAATATGTGTGCCTAGCTTAGTTAGTTGCTTGTCATTTGAACATCTCTGTGCTGTTGGTGCTGCATGGCTTTCCCTGTATTGTGTTATTTGCCCCTTTCCCACCACCTTTTGAACCCAACTCCCCTCTTTTATAATAAACCCTTTTTTCTATAAAGACTAGGTGGGTCTTCGCTTAGTACAATTTATTTCTCTGGGATATTTCTCTTAATCTCTTTCTCACAAGCTAGACTGCACAGGTGCTATCTGGTTGGTTATAAAGTATTTTCTAGGGTTTCTACCCTTTCACTTCATTATTGCTCTTAGCACTGTGCTGAAAAAATATCTTCTCAGTGGGTAAGTCTAGATGTTCTCAGGAGGGCCTAAGTGACAGCAGTGGGTTACCAATGTGTTTTCCAGGGAACCCCTGGCTTAAGGGAGCTTCCCAGCAAGGAAAGACACCATTTCCCCCTTCCTACCATTACAATCCCTATGTTACAATGGCTTACCTAAGGCCGCACAGGGAGCCTAAGGCAGATTTGAACAGAAGATTTTCCAAACAATCTGCTAGCCACTATGGTCAATGTTCCCTCTAAGCTGTGGAATCTTGTGAGCAAGAATTCTACTTTGTGAGTGACTGGCATTAAAGTTGTGAGCAAGCGATCTGGCTACTGCATCAATTAGTTTGCTCTGGAGCCATCCTTCCTGAGCTAAGACAAAAATGTGTGAGCCGGAGGCTAAAAACCTGTGAGCTGGCTCACACTAACTCAGCTTAGAGGGAACACTGACTATGGTAAAGAAATAGATTGTTTGCTTTGGATTCCTGAAACAGACACATTTGAATGATATTGGCATTTAATTTCAGAGGCATCAGGTTGGGGCTCCATTTAGGTCCACTCCTGGCTTCTTACTCATTTCAAGGAACTCTGTACAAGACATCAAACGTTTTTGGTTGGCCATCTAGTCTTATTCAAGGTATAGCTATGGGTGTGGGTCCATGGCTCCAGTTTATTTTTGCTGCAACAGCCTAACATGGCTATCCCTGTGGGAGAGAAATCACGTTGTAATGTCTATGTTTTATTCAGCCACTTATAACGAATTACACGAACAAAGTAATTTGCCTGACCCTAATGATAACTATATAGTACTTGCCAAAATAAATGGTTAATGACTTTCAGTAAGGTTTCAGTGGTCTGCCCAAATTGTAATAATAGACTTTTTAAAATGTGCAACTTTCCCCTTAAGCATTGAACTTGGATGAGTTGTGTCCTGGGCCATTTATCTGATAAAGCACAGAGAACAAGAGCAAAATGACACACAGTTATGAAGAATGTGAGGATGCAGTTTAAAATAACAGCCTATGTTGAGTTCCCCTCAGTAACATCTAGTACAACTTACCCTGTTTTCTGACATCATTATGCTGTTTGTTTCCATGCCCTTGCTCCACATCATTGGCTAGTAAAGATGCTTTAAAAAGTTGTAGTAGTGCTTACATCTGACTAGAAATCACACTCTTGGGTCATGGAGTTCTGCCTTCAGAAGCCTTGGTTATGTGAGGGAAGGACACTGCATATGCTCTGAAGTACCTTTTTGTTGTTTTGTATGTTCTACAGTTCCAGGAGAGAGCTTCCTGATCAGAGGATGAGTCCACAAACCACATTGCCCAGGACTGCATCTAGATTAACTGGTGTCTTAACAATCACAGTGTCCCAGTACCATAAGCCAGCCCAGGATGTCATACCAACAACAGCAGGATGGGTTGACACCGCCAAAGGTGGAAGAACTACTTAATGCATTGATATGTTTTCTGTGTGTGTGTGTGACAGAGCAAGAAGAGGGTGGAAAGAAGAGAACGGGGAAGTGGTCAGCAACATACTGCCCTAAAAGTATCCCAGACACCACTAAGTCATTTTTTGATTTGGCTCATAGCTAAGCAACTGCCATACAGCAGTAATCCAAAAAGTGACAGTATTGACAAAGCAAGATGGATCCACCCCACTTGCCACAGAATGTATGTCATTGTATGATGTGATATAATGTCGTAAATGGAAGACATGAAGGGGTCAAAGTGTCAGATTAGGAACTCAGAGACTCAGGGTCAAATAATCCCTGTGCCATGGAAGTTCAATGGGTGATGTTGGGCCTGTCACACACTTGCAGTCTAACCTACATCACAAGTTGGGAGAATAAAATGGAAGAGAGGGGAATGTTGTAAGCTACTTTGGGTCTCTTTGAGGAGAAACGTGTGGCATAAATGAAGTAAATAAATAAATAAATAACGGAACAAAGGCGTCTGGTAGGGGGGGAAACCCCTCATATGAACTCAACAGACTCCTAATAGTTTCAGCAAACTTTGGATCAATTCCTGTAGGGATAATAGAATTTTTGTTCCACTGAGTAAAGAAGTTAGACTATTCATAATGTTTCTGTAACTTGACTTGTTTTATGTCTTGCTTTCTTACACTGTACTTTTTTTAAAAAGGAAACTATTTCATTCAGGAGAAGTGCATGGTACTGTTTATTCATAGACAGGAGTCTGCATATTTTTGAAGCCAATCACTAGTTTAATCTCTAATGCTTGAGACTCATGGGCAGTAAATATGCACACTAAATGTTTTCGAAAGAAGTGAGACTCTAGGAACAGTATTTAAACCTCAAGCCTTAAAAATTGTAGAGATTTACATTTTAAGAACATGCCCAAAGGCATCTAAGATCGCATTAAGGCCTAGAAGACTGCCAATTTTTCTCCTGAATATTTGAGCATAAGGGAAAAAGCATCTGAAACAACAAAATCCGATAAAGAAAATACAGACCCCAGGCAAGGGCAGAGTGTGCCAAAAATATCGAGAAAACTTTATACTACCCCTAGCAGCTATGTTCTGTTTAACATATGCTGCACAAGTAAATACAGCTTGCCTTTTGCAAGTATAGATATGTTCTTAGCTGCCACTGAAACCTCCCTTCCCACAGT
Source organism: Gekko japonicus (assembly GCF_001447785.1). Lineage (NCBI taxonomy): Eukaryota > Metazoa > Chordata > Lepidosauria > Squamata > Gekkonidae > Gekko > Gekko japonicus. The sequence continues at coordinate 5,436 of NW_015176084.1, read as the reverse complement.
CTGAGGATTATTAGTGCATATGAAGGGGAAACTCTGATATCCCTCTATTTAGCTGCCTATGTGGCTTGCTCTGTTTTTAGAAATAGATTCCTAGATACTAATTTAAATCCTTGCTGTCTCTGTCTGAGCCTAATTTGAACAGATGAAGGGAGAGATTCCACCAGCAATAGTTCGCTTCTGCTCTGGACTGCAGAAATCAGAATGCACTCTATAGTTCACTCCAGCATATGCTAGGGGTAAGAGCATAGTTAGTCTCTTTGGCCATGGCTAAAGGCCTCCAATCCAACAGGGAACTGTGTTCTAACACTTCAGTGTCAACTTACTGTTAAGGATATGCCAGACAATACCACATTATGATATTTGTTTTGCATGCTTGAGGCATCCAACAGTAAAGACACACACCCTGCCACATCAGAAACTGTCCTTAGGGATGCCAGTCTCCAGGTGGGGCCTCGGGATCCCCCAGAATTACCGCTTATCTCCAGACTACAGAGATCAGTTCCCTTGGAGAAAATGGATGCTTTGGAAGGTGGACTCTATGACATTGTACCCCACTGAGGTGCCTATCCTCCCCACGCTCCATCCCCAAATCTTCAGGAGTTTCCCAACCTGGATCTGGCAACTCTACCCCTCATCCCCCACTGGGGGCCAGGGGGGACCTGACAAATCCAGAAAGGGCCCAAAATCTGTTCTGTCAATATGCTTTTGTCCTAGTTAATGGTCAGAGTTCCAACCTGAGTGCTGACTGGGATGGAATTTGATGGTATCGCTAAATTCTACATCTCTGAGTTTTATTCCATACTAGTTGAAAAGCCCGTTGTAAAAGCAAGACAACAAGCTCTAGAAAGATATGAGGTGTATGTTACAGGCCTGTGTCTGGCCAATGCATTTCCAGACATGTGAAGGCACCTGTATACAGCCCCTCAAAGGGAAAGCACTCAGATATGTAATATTGGCGTGCACGAAAGTTCATGCTGGAATAACATTTTGTTAGTACTGGAGGTGCCACAAGTCTCCTATTCGTCCTCTGGTTGTGGAATGGGGCATATTGAGTACTCTTAAGAAGTGTTCCCTCTAAGCTGAGTTAGTGCGAGCTAGCTCACAGTTGTTTAGCCTCCGGTTCACACATTTTTGTCTTAGCCCAGGAAGGATGGCTCCAGAGCAAACTAACTTATCCAGTAGCCAAATCGCTGGCTCACAACTTTAATTGCCAGTAGCTCACAAAGTAGAATTTTTGCTCACAGGACTCCACAGTGTAGAGGGAACATTGCTCTTGAGAAATCACAAATCCTGTTTTTTCTCTCTTGTTTTACCTTACTGGTATGACCAGGTCAGGGCCAATCAGATTTTTAGTCAGAAAGACTTTGAATGGTGGTGGTGGAGAAAAGGATCCCTCCCCCTTATGAATGTGTGCTCCTGTGCAGTCACAACACCTCAGGAAACCTCTCTCAGTTTATCCAAGGGGCAATTCCAGCAGGCTGCGTGTAGAGCTGTAGAAAGGGCTGGGTAGTTGTGTACAAAATAGAAAGCTGGAGACCTGACAGTACATGATGATCATTTGGAACTAATGTGTTTGAACACACAGAGACCCTCCACCTCCAGTTACATCTCTGGCAGCAGACCACAACCCTCGGCTTCTCTTTCCAGGTTTCTTAATATTGGCTGGGGTGGCGGGGGGGGGGAGGCTGCCGTTGGGCCATGGCCATGAAGGTCTGGCAGCCTGCACCTTGTGTCCTTGTTCCAAAAGGGCAGGCAGCTTGCTTGGCAGAGCAGCTGCCGAGGTTCCCCATCAGAAAGCTGCCCTTTCCCCTCAGCTCCTTTCCTCCGGCGACCATGTGGGCATGCTGTAGAGCCCTTGAAAGCTGCGGCTTCCTTCCCAGCTGGGTGGAAGAGAGGTGCCGGGGGACTGGAGTTCTCTGCTGGGTGACTCCCAAGAGCACGAGGCGGGGCTTGACTCTCGCCCCTCTGACCACCTGTGTGAGGCTCTCAGAGCAGGTCGCATCCCAGTCAGAAGCAGGAGGGTGGGCAAGGCGGGATTTCAAGGTGCGCGGGGAGAAGCTGCAGCCGCACCATGCAGATCATCCCGTCCGAGGGCCAGAAGCCGGTTAGCAGCGGCGGGGGGCTGAGGAGGCCCACGGCGGTCCTCGGGAGCCAGCCAGTGGAACTGTTTGTCCACCTTCCTCCAGAGCATGCTCTTGTCATCCACTGACCTGCTGGGTGACCGCCCAGGCTGCACCTTGCTGGTGGGTGGGCAGCAATGGCAGGTCCTTCACCAGGACCGCCATCGGGGGGGGGGGGTTGCAGATGTTGGCAGCCAACGGGGGGAGGGCGGCAGGTGGTGCGTCGAGTGGCCCCCTCACAGAGGGGTTGAGTTGGCTATGGTTCTGATTCAGGTTGTGGTGGGTGAGGTGGAGGGGTGTGTGTGTAATCCACTTGTCCCTTCTGTCGAATCCGAGCAGAGTGAGCCCTAGATGCTGGCTGCGGCTTCTGTGGGTGGGACTCTGCAAGGCAGGCAGCCAATGCAGCCAGCACCTTCTGAGTGGCAGTTCAGGCAGCCAACAGATTTTGGCGCGCATAGAACGTTGCCACTTGAAAATGCTTTTATATATAAGGAAAGATATGGCTAGCATTACCAGATCTGGCTTGGAAAATTCCTGGAGATTTGGAAGCAGTGCCTGGGGAAGAAGGGATTTAGGGAAATGATGGAGGTCAGGGGGGATGTGATGCCATTGATTTGATCCTCCAAAGCTGTCATTTCCTCCAGAGAAACTGACCTCTGATCAGTTGTAAATCCGGGAGAACTACAGATCCTGCCTTGAGGTTGGTAACCCTATATGCAGCTTGCTGTAGGCTGGAGGACTGACAGCTCTTCTGAGGTACATTTTGTATGCCATGTTTTCACTGGGAATTTTCAGAGTTTTCTGGCAACCAGGATGGCTTGGATTACATTCCTCCTAAACATCAGTTTTTTTATCTGGTACGGGAGGACTTCAACAATTTCGATATCTTTAGAGTGAGTCAGATGGGGACAGAGGCAAACATGTTCTCTTGGACAAGACAGCTGATTGCAACATCCCCTCCAAAGCCCTTTACTTGACCTTGAGGGATCAGCCATTCTAGGTGCGAAATAATTCTATTTTCATGCTTCTCCAGCCTTCGTTTTTGCTTGACAGAGATTTAGGAAAGGAAAGCAAACAGTTGATGGAATAATAAACCCTCTTATTAAAAATATGTAGAGAACCTTTATTTATAGTGGAACCCACTCAAATAAATATGCCGTTAACAAACTTGTGTAAGGAATTATAGTGTTACATAGTGTACTCAGTGATGAAATAAAATGCCACAAGACAAGTGGTGAAACCTGATGATTGATTATCGAACCTTTTAAGCAAATAAACCAGTGCCAGCTAATGATAATCCTTTAACCCCCCCCCCCCGGCCGAAAAAGCGAGACTGACAACAGTTTGGATCAAACAAGGGCCACTTTATTAACTATATAACAGTTTATCAACCAAAAATGGCAAGGGAGCATTTAAGCAGGACCGGAACAGACAAGATAGGTGTCAAGACGACCAACCTCCTTGTCCAATATGTGGGCGAGCCACCAACCCAGGGGAGGGCGGGATAGAAATACAAATAATAATAAATAAATAAATTGAGCCATTAATCTGGCTTGCGACCAGCAGCCCAGCCACTGGTGGCCTCCCAGGAGCACCTACCCCTGAAACCATACAGCTTGCAGAGAGGAGCTTACCCAAGAGGTTCCCAGAGGGGATTATCATTCACTGCCCGTTCCTGATTACCCCCATGTTCCCAAAACAAGGAATGGCTTAAGGTGTTCACCATTTTCCGCTTTCTTATCCCTGCACTATTCTGCCACTTGTGAGGTCAAGCCTCTGCTTTGGCCGACGCGGCCACCTAACAACCTAAGGCGGCTGTAATGTATCCACCGCGACCACGTGCGTGACCATTGGGCCATGCGGTCCAGCGTTAGTTCATAGCTTCATTCCTTCGGACAATAGCCCAAGCGGATCCTGGCCCGCACCAATCAGAGGGCCAGGTCCACTGCTGAGAGCCTATGGGACTCTCGGCTACTGTAGCAACCTATAAGGGAATTGGGGGTGTGTTTTGGTGGTGGGTTTCTGGGGCATATATACCGGCCTGCGTGCCGGTGTACTTTGTCTTGTTCTGATCTAATAAAGTACTCTTGCTGAATCACTCCACGTTTCCGAGTACTTTTCAATCACCGCTCAATCGCCGGCGCCTCGCTCCGACAGACTCAGCCGAGCCGAGCCCCGCACCGCAAGCGCACCGCTCGCCTCGCAACGCCCTCGCATCGCCTCGCATCGTTGCGCGCCGCCTCGAATCGTCCCGCCACACCACGCTGGTTCTCCCGGCCAGACTAGCTTCACCTCGCCTCGCCCGCCGCGCCACGCTACCTCGCTGCGAACTCCCGGCACATCCGCACGGCTCCAGTATCGCCTCCTCACCTCCCGGCAAGCTCCCCTCGCCTCTCCTTGAGACCTCGCCTCGCGGCCAGCCTCGCCCAGCTTCGCCAGCCTAACAGAGCGGTCCAGCGGACAAGCGAAAATATTGGAACTGAACGCCACCTCCTCCGCGTCATCGGCCCCCGCCGCCCCCGCCGCAGTCCCTGCCGGGACCTCTCAGGAGGGCATTGCCCCTTTTGTCCTGAGCCACCCGGAGCGCTGGACAACGTGGGTGATGATACTCAAGAACGATCTCGCCTGCTTGCAGGTCACCGACGCAGGGATGAAAAGGTCCCATCTCATACGCCTTTGTGGGATGGATACCCTCATCCTCTTGCAGAACCTGATCTCACCCAAGGAGGTAGAGGGGGAAAGTTTCGAGGACCTCATCGCGGCCCTCACGGCGCATCTAGCCCCGAAGCCCATGAAGTTCGCGGCATGCATGGACTTTTGCGCAAAGGTCCAAGCCCCAGAGGAGAAAGCTGCCGACTTTCTGGCCAGTCTTCGCAAGGCCACCACGCAATGTGCCTTCCCCAACCTGGAAGACACATTGCTTACCCAGTTTCTGGTGGGCCTTCGATTGGCGAAATTGAGGAGGCGCCTAATCCGAGAGGACGACCTCACGCTGGCCAAGGCTTTGAAGGATGCGGCCGCTTTCGAAAATGTGCATCCAGGCCACAGCGGACACCAAGTCCACCGCACTCAAACCATCGAGGAATCAGCTGACTACGAGGAGGACGATGTTCTGCAACTCCAGCGTCAGCCCTCGCAACTGCATCGGCCCAGGGGAGCCCCACCGGTGAGAACTTCGGAGGCCGCTACGCCATGTGCCAGCTGTGGGGAAGCGCATGAACGCCGGACCTGCCGTTTCCGGGACACTCTCTGCAGGGCCAGCAACAAGCAGGGCCACATCGCAAAGTTCTGCCGCAGCCGCCGTCAACCGCCCAGG
>NW_015176083.1:136835-144828 GCF_001447785.1 Gekko japonicus | reverse complement strand
TGTGGAGAGGCTGGATGGGGATACAGAAGGCCCACATAGACTTCCCCTTCCTCATAACACACTGAGTGTCCATGCACATTTGCACTAGATATGGTTGCCAACTGGCCAGGAGAAAAATATCCTCTGACTTTAATAGAGGCTTAATAGACCCCTAACCTGGGTGGCTTCGGTTAGGAGATAGATCACGGAAGCTAAGCAGGGTCGGTCTCAGGTAGTACTTGGATGGGAGTCCACCAGGGAGGTCTGGAGTTGCTACACAGAGGCAGGCAGCAGTAAGCCACCTCTGCTTGTCTCCTGCCTTGAAAACCCTCCAGGGTCACCATAAATCAGCTGCAACTTTCTAGCAAAAAAAAAAGACAATGGAAATGGGAAACTGAAGGTTTTCATGGCACGGAGGTACAGAATGTTAGCGAGTCTTTGCTGGAGATCAAACTGCTATTAACCGCCTGTGGGACCAGTTTAAAAGTAGGCAACCATAATGGTGGCTGGGTGTGTGTTTGTGTGTTCCATTGTGCTTATGGGGATCCTGCTAGGTACAGTTTCCACAAGCCTGGGCCACATAGGAACACTGTTTGTAATTGCATGGATGCATCAGTGTCTGCAGATACTCATCATTTTTTACAGTACCAGTCAGCAGTGTTCCCTCTAAGCTGTGCTAGGGGGTGCCGGTGCACAAACTTTTAGCTGCCTGCTCAAGGATATTAGCTTCCAGCTCACGAGCATTTTCCCCTCCATTGGAAACAATGGAACATGGGGGCACCTCCTTCTGGGGTGACATCATCACATTGGGGACGTCACACGGCGATGTCCCTGTTTAGGGGAGGCTGATCTGCAGTGGGGAGAAGCCCCTGAAACTGGCGGATCCCCCACCTGGACCTGGGGGCTGGCAAGCCTATCCTGGTCACCAGCAAATGTTGCTTTTCTTTTATGTGAACCAAGTAAAACCAATGATCTGTCTAGGCGAAAGTGTAACAGGCAGCAGCTCACTAAAATCATTCCAAGCCCTATTAGCTGAGATCTATGTAATAGGAGATGCCACAGTCCAAACCAAGGAACCAGGTCATTTTTTAAAATTGCACCCGAAGTTTTCATCCTCAACACTGAAATCAACCTCAGCAAGAAAGGAAAATTATTTTTCTCCAGCTAACTTCTGATTGTTGATGTCCATTTTCTTGGAAAGGAAAGTCGACTGCCTTAAAGCACATCCACTTCCAGGTCCACAGGTGAGAGAGAGAGAAGTCCAGTCCCTCTGGGATTAGCTGTTCTATTTTTTTTTTCCAGAAAACTCGGTAATGACTGGAAATCTGAAGCTCTCCTTGAACTTTTCTACTAATTCAGTAATTACTGCTCTGCCTGAAATTGGCCCCTTTCCTGCAATTACTCAACGGGTGCTTTCAGTCAAAGAGGTTAGCACCTGAATCAAGATTCTAATTAACACCTCAGGTAGACTTTTTTGTTTAAAGCTTAATAAAACAGGGACTTCTCCCGGCATAAGATTTCACCTGTTGCCCAAGGTAAACACCTTGGAACCGTCTGACAGGTTCACTTCCTAGTGAAATGTTGCAAAGATCAGCAGGCAGATTCTAAAGCAATGCGTCCTTTTGATTAACTGTAACCCAGGATACATTTCTTCAGATGGCTTGACGTTTTCCAGGTCCACCTTGTATGAATGAAGCTTTCTTTCAGTATATGAAAATTTTACAACACACAAATTGGAATGCCAGAGAGACCCAGACCCCTGACTTACATAAATTCGTAGTTGTAGAATATTCATCTTTTTAAAAGAAATATATATATATTGACCTGATATCTTGGGAAACTCTTTTTAAACCCTACCTCAGCTGCAAATGACTGGTTCCCACATGCTCATATGAGTTCCCAGTACTGAATAACTTAGCAATTGATATTTATTTCTGTATTTATTAATGCTATTATTTATTTATTTATTTATGGTTGGCTTTTCCCTCTGGGTCTCAAGGTGGATTATGCAGAGTAAGATGATACAATCAACAGGATGGGGCCTCCAATAAACAGTGAGGTAGGATTTGGAATATAGAAATCTGGAACCGAGATCTGGAACCAGCCAGCAATCTGAAACAGAACCAAAGGAAAGAATTAAGGATTAACTTGATGTGTTAAACACTGCGAAAATACAGGGTCCTACTTAAACCAATGCACAGCATGAGCTGCCCAAAGTAGTATAGACCACAGACCCTAAATCTTTATCCCAGTAGCTTTGTAAACCTTACTGTACAGTACAGCCCTATTCCTTGCCTAGCCTAGCCTCATATGTACAGCGCAGCCCTATTACTTGCCTAGCCTAGCCTCATATGTACAGTACAGCCCTATTACTTGCCTAGCCTAGCCTCATATGTACAGTGCAGCCCTATTACTTGCCTAGCCTAGCCTCATATGTACAGTACAGCCCTATTAGTTGCCTAGCCTAGCCTCATATGTACAGTACAGCCCTATTAGTTGCCTAGCCTAGCCTCATATGTACAGTACAGCCCTATTAGTTGCCTAGCCTAGCCTCATATGTACAGTACAGCCCTATTAGTTGCCTAGCCTAGCCTCATATGTACAGTACAGCCCTATTAGTTGCCTAGCCTAGCCTCATATGTACAGTACAGCCCTATTAGTTGCCTAGCCTAGCCTCATATGTACAGTACAGCCCTATTAGTTGCCTAGCCTAGCCTCATATGTACAGTGCAGCACTATTACTTGCCTAGCCTAGCCTCATATGTACAGTGCAGCACTATTACTTGCCTAGCCTAGCCTCATATGTACAGTGCAGCACTATTACTTGCCTAGCCTAGCCTCATATGTACAGTGCAGCACTATTACTTGCCTAGCCTAGCCTCATATGTACAGTGCAGCACTATTACTTGCCTAGCCTAGCCTCATATGTACAGTACAGCCCTATTACTTGCCTAGCCTAGCCTCATATGTACAGGGCAGCCCTATTACTTGCCTAGCCTTGCTCCTGCAGAGTGCAGGGGGTTGGACTAGATGACCTGCAGGGTCCCTTCCAACTCTAACATTCTATGATTCTATATCATTTTAGGTCGTGTGAACTGAAGCGAAAGTTCTGTCTTCAATATTTGATATGTAATTTTAGCCATCAGGGAGTCAGTGCGGTGTGGCGGTGAGATCTGAGGAGTTTCAGGTTCGAATCCCCACTTGACGTGCAAATTTACTGGGTGGCCTCAAGCCTGTCGTTCTTCCTCAGCCCAGCCTACCTCGCAGGGTTGTCGTAAGGATAAAATGGAGACAAGAGAACTATGTACGCTGCTCTGAACTCCTTGGAGGAAGGGGCAGAATGAAATGCTCTAAATAAGTAAATAAAATCTGTCCCAGTCAATCAAGGGATGAAAATGCATGGGTTAAGTGTACAGTTTGGTGTAGTGGTTAGGAGCGCGGACGCTAGTCTGGGAGAACCAGGTTTGAATCCCCATTACTCCACACGCAGCTGCTGGTGTGACCTTGGGTCAGTCACACGTTCTCTCAGAGCTGTTCGCTCAAGAGCAGTCCCCGCAAGAGCTCTCTCAGCTTCACATACCTCACAGGGTGTCTGCTGTGGGGAGGGGGAGGGAAAGGAGATTGTAAGATGCTCTGAGACTCCTTTGGGTAGTGAAACGCAGGGTATAAATCCAATCCCCTCCTCCTCCTCTTCTTCTATAGCAGAAAAAGCACAATATTTTTGTTTGTTTGTTTACATTATTTATAGTCTGCCCTTTCTCCCTGGGACTCAAGGCAGATTACAGAAAGTGAGTCAATGCAGTTGACAGATGGGACATTCAATAAACAAAGAAATAGGATTTGGGCTGCAGAACCAACCAGAAATACGAAGGAAAAAAACCCCACAAACCACAGCAAAGCGTGTTAACATGACACATTGAATGACGCAAGATTCCATAGTAGGATCCACTTACCGCGAACCATACACAGTAGTCTAGACCACAGCCCCCGGTTATTTGTCCAAGTATCTTTGGGAATCGTTTTGTACAGTGCTACCCTCTTTCCTGCATGGGAAAGGCCTCTTGAATAATTCAGTTCTGCATAGTTTGTGGGAAGCTAGGAGAAGGGGAGGCTTCCTGACCTCCTCAGGGAGGCCATTCCACAAGGTGGGGGCCACCACAGAGAAGGAGTTGCTGATTTTGCCCGTTACCAGGTTGGCACCTGCAGAAGGCCCTGCTCAGATGAGCGAAGCTGTCATGGTGGAGCACAGGGAGGAGAGACGGCCTCAAAGAGATGAGGGTCCAAGGCTGCGAAGGCCATGTGATAACCAATACATTCAGTCGATCCCAGTAGCTGCAGAGCACCCTGTGGAGTGACGACAGAATGGGGGTCATATGCAGTGTTCCCTTAGCTCCCAGTTAGTGTGAGCAACCTCACCGTTTTTTAGCCTCCGGCTCACACATTTTTGCCTTAGCCCAGGAAGGATGGCTCCAGAGCAAACTGATTTATACAGCAGCCTAATCACTCACTCACAACCTTAATGCCGGTAGCTCACGAAGTAGAATTCTTGCTCACAAGACTCCACAGCTTAGAGGGAACATTGGTCATATGCATGCTCTATCTAGCTCCCCAAAATAGCCGAGCTATGTGATTCTGCACCAGCTGGAGTTTCCAAATTGATTTTGAGAGGAGAGCGACATACAGTGTGTTACAGTAGTCACCCCATATACATTTAAAAAAATTCTGCACACAGCCCTGACCTGGATAGCCCAGGTAAGCCTGATCTCGTCAGATCTTGGAAGCTAAGCAGGGCCAATCCTGGAAAGTATTTGGATGGGAGACCTCCAAAGAACACCAGGGCCGGGAGGCCAGAGGCAGGCTATCAACTCTCTTCTCTGAATGTCCTCCATACCCCAGTAGGCATCGCCAGAGGCTGCCATAACTTCCAGGCATGGGCACATATACGCAAACATGCACATGCACAAAAAAATGCAAAAGATACCCCAAAAATTTCTGCATGCATTTAACCAATCTGTACGCTGCCTCTCCAGAGACCAGCTCAAGGTGGATATCTTTTTTAAAAGCCATCAATAAAACTGGCAATCATCAATAATGGCAGTGGCTGAGTGGCTCAGGCTGAGCCGGCTGAAACTAAGCCCAACGAAGATGGAGGTCCTGTGCCTGAGTTGGAATGGATTGGGGTTGGGGATCCCTCTCCCGACCTTCAATGGGGCGCCATTGGTGTCAGCGTCCGAGGTGAGGAGTCTGGGAGTGCACCTGGTTTCCTTCCTAACTATGGAGGCCCAGGTGGCAGCCACTGCCAGATCAGCATTTTATCATCTTAGGCTGGTTCGGCAGTTGGTCCCCTTCCTCGACCATGACGACCTGGCTACAGTGATCCATGCGACAGTCACCTCGAGGCTAGACTGCTGTAACACTCTCTACATAGGGCTGCCTTTGGTGCAGATTCGGAGGCTGCAGCTGGTGCAGAATGCGGCGGCCAGGCTGATGATGGGTCTCCCCAAGTGGGAGCACATCCGGCCTGGGCGGGAAGCCCTGTACTGGCTGCCAATAGCATACCGAATCCGTTTCAAAGTGCTGGTACTTGCCTTTAAAGCCCTACATGGCCAGGGTCCGACTTACCTGAGGGACCACCTTTCCCCATACGTACCCCCAAGAGCACTTTGGTCGGGGACACAACATCGCCTTGTGATTCCAGGCCCCCGGGAGGCAAGGCTCGCCATGACCAGGGCCAGATCCTTCTCGGTGGCGGCCCCTACCTGGTGGAATGATCTCCCGGAGGAGATCAGAGCCCTGAGGGACCTTATGCAGTTCCGCAGGGCCTGCAAGACGGAGCTCTTCCACCAGGCTTTCGCATAGGGACCGCCACTGCCACCACCACCAATGGTGTGAATAACAACGGGGCTAGGGACGGCCCCAGGAAGATCTTCTACAACACCACGTGGCACTGGTGCCACCGGACTTCCTTGGGACCAACTACGGGACAAGATCACCCCCAAAGAACTGACTGTTACCGTCATGAGATTTATTCGGGGACCATCCTGTTTTCATGGAGCACTTTACTTTTATCTGTGTTATCTAATGGTTTTATTGCTGTTATTATGTTTTACGTGGGCACTGCCCCTTGTAAGCCGCCCTGAGTCTGCTCGCGGGGAGGGCAGGGTAAAAATGTCCAAAAAAAATTAAAATAAATAAAAATAAATAAATAACATTATCCCAGACTTAGCAGTTTCAAAAAACATCACAGCAATAGAGAGCGATCTTAAAAGTGGGTCATAAAAACATTGGTGGCGTTAGCAGGAGGAGAAGAGGATGTCAATAAATGGGTGAACCACAATAGACTCGCCCACCAGCTTTGCATAACTTTTGATCCCTCTGGCTTAGTTCCTTTTAATTTCACTGGGGGGGGGAGGGTCGTTCAAACATCCCTGCCCTCCCCCAATAACAGAGCTGAAATGAAGCATAAGCATTAATGTGACACGTTAAACAGTGCAGGGATCCCAGAGAAGGATCATAGTTGCAGTGACAGATAGTACATACAAGGAGCTCATACCAAGCCCCGATCTGTTTAACAAAACACCTTTCTGAAAAACGTTTCACTATGGTACAGCCCTACTTTTTTACGCTACCAAGTCACAGCGGACTTATGGCGACCCCGTAGGGTTTGCAAGGCAAGAGATCTTTGGAGGTGGTTTGCCATTTCCTGCCTCTACATACCAGCCCTGGTATTCCTTGACAGTTGCCCATCCAAATCCAAATGAGATCCCAGGCAGGCCACTACCCATTGGGCCTAGGATCCACCACTCCCATAAGTCCAGCCCCCAGGACTGAGGGAATGGGTGAGGCCAGAGTTGTCCCACCCCCGGGGAGAACTGGGGGGGAGGGCCGGACTTCACCTAAGGCAACTAGGGAGCGGTTACTGGGAGGAGTGGGAAGAGAATCCTGTAAAAAAAACACTCCTCCTTGCTGTTTTCTGAGGTTCTTCGCCCCAGGCAAGCCCTGCTAAAGGAACCCTGGAGAAGGAAATAGCCCTGGACTCCACCCTGATGCGCTGACACCTGAGCTATCCAGGTCAGGGCTGGTTTTAATTAAGGACATCCAACCTTCCCCCCCGCCCAAACTTCATATCGCTGCAGAGCTTGAGAAAGAGAAAAAGAGATGCTGACGGACGGGGGTGTGTGGGGGGGAAGCTAACCGCCAGCTCCCTGCTTTGGCATGCGGTGTGTAAAGGAAGCTGGTTTGAGCTGGATTTAAAAAAAAAAAAGGATGAAAATGGGGGGGGCGCAAATAAGAGAGAAAGAGGTTGGCAAACCGTTCCAGACAGCTGACACAGTGGCAGCCCAGGATCAAATTTTAAACTCACTTAGCACTAATTGTCAGGAAATGGATGAGATCAGTTTATGAACTCGGGAGTCAAAAGTTGCAAGCCCGAGTTGTTGCCACCGAGGAGCTGAAAGGCTTTTCTTTTCAGAAAGATTAAAACTTCAAAAGGATCGTCGAATAAGATACACAAGAAGTGGCATGTGCTTTGGCTCAATACCGTTGAATTTCTTTCTCTTAAAAAAAAATAACAAACCACCACCATGGGGGTTCCCTCCCCCCCTTTTTTTGCCCACCCCCTCATCTCCCTCCCGGCTTTCCATTCCGTCCTTCTCCGTGCAAAATTCATAACACTGAAGTTGCAACTAAGTCGTTGTTCTAGAAGATAAATGGCTTGGAGCCTGAAAGGTTTTTTCCTGCACATGTACGCGCACAAAAGGGAAAGGGGGGGGAAGGGGGAGGAAAGGGCAGCATAAAATGGATTTGAAATAAACATCCCTTGCCGAAAGCGTTACCTTGCGATGTGGGCCAGGGGATTTTTTAAAATTATTTTTCAAAACACTTGACCGAAGAATGTAAAGCACAAGTGCCTCAGCACGGTTTCGTAATAACCACTCTGCAGAAACCCACTAGGCACCGGAGGGACGAGAGTCATAAGCCTGGCACCCGGGATAGAGCCGATCGGCATGGCCCC
>NW_015176083.1:130067-136658 GCF_001447785.1 Gekko japonicus | reverse complement strand
CTTCTGGGAGAAATGCAGATTCCACCTTGAGGTTGGTAACCCTATGGTTAGGTGTGGGGTACAGCCATGGCTTTCAACACTCCATGAGATCAGCAATGGCCGTCTGGATCCCATGGGCAGATCCATACTAGTGCAGGGAAGCAACAGCAAAAGGAGACTTGGGTCTTGATGCCTGGCATGTAGACCTTCCAGGAACATCTGGCTGGACGTTTTATGCAACAGAAATGCTGGATGACTAGTCCGATCCAGCACAGATAGGCCTAATCCGCTTTTCGTGTTCCTTCAGACACAACTTTCCCCAAATTACTAATCTTCTGACGCAGTTCACAGGTGCAGAAGAGCAGTGAATCACACTCTCAATTTAAGGCAAAAACGGGGTTGCGGGGGGGGGAGGCAGATTCCAGTAAGAAAAGTAAAGAGAAAAATAAGGCCTTCACTACTTGCTGGAAGTTCTGACCACAGAGTTTATGGCAATTCCTAGAGCTACCCAGATGTAACAAAAGGGTCATTCTAGCAATCACCAGAAACCCTATGGTAAGATTACCATAGAGTAAGATTAGCACAGAGTTTCTAGAGAATGCTAGAGCTACCCTAATCACTTCTGTGTAGCTCTAGGAATCATCAGGAACTCTGTGGTCAGAACTTCCAATAAGTAGACAAGACCTCATTTTTCTATTGAGAGCCAGTTTGGTGTAGTGGTTAAGTGTGCAGACTCTAATCTGGGAGAACCAGGTTTGATTCCCCACTCCTCCACTTGCACCTGCTGGATGACCTTGGGTGTGCCACAGTTCTGTCAGAGCTGTCCTTGAAAGAGCAGCTTCTGTCAAAGCTCTCTCAGCCCCACCTACCTCACAGGATGTCTGTTGTGGGGAGGGGAAGGGAAAGGAGCCTGTAAGCCGCTCTGAGACTCTGAGTGAAGGGCGGGGTATAAATCCAATCTCCTCCTCCTCCTCCTCCTTCTATTTAACTTTTCTTCCCAGGATGTTACCGCTTCCTCCTTATCCCTGGTTTCTGCTGAGCATCGGCAGGGAAGGGCTATCATTCGCTGGAGGTCCCCCGCCATAAGCGGACACATGGGAACCAAATGGAGAAGCCCAACAGGTCCAAGCACAAACTGAACACTAGAATACGACTGAGCTCTTCTGCAGTGCAACGAACCAGTTTTGTTTTATACCTTTTGGGGTTCTTTATCAAAGCAGAAAGGGTCTCATGACAGTTTGAAAGCCCCTGGAGTAGTAGACAGGGCTGGATGTGGGACTGGAAGACCTGAGTTCAAGAGCAGCATGCATTGGGCACTGCCTGGCTGTATAGCAACACATTCTCTCCCGGCCAAACCAACTCACAGAGTTATTAGGAGGATGCATGCAGAGAGAGCACCTATCTGCTGCCTCCAAGGAATAACAGTTAGTACATCAAGGAACAGGGTTCCAACCCAGCATGTTTCTTGATGTGCTAGATTTCTATTTGGTGGGAATTGTTTCTTTATGGAACCGTTGAGAAACCAGACCTCCCCAATGGCAACTTACAGGGGCCCCTGTCCATTCTGTAACCAGTTTGGTGTCCTGTGGTTAAGTGCGCGGACTCTAATCTGGGAGAACCGGGTTTGATTCCCCACTCCTCCACTTGCACCTGGCTGGATGACCTTAGGCAAGCCATAGTTCTGATAAGAGCTGTCCTTGAAAAAGAGCACTTTCTGTCAAGAGCTCTCTCAGCCCCACCTACCGCACAGGGTGTCTGTTGTGGGGAGCGGAAGGGAAAGGAGTTTGTAAGCCACTCTGAGACTCCTTTGGGTAGTGAAGGGCGGGGTATAAATCCAATCTCTTCTTCTTCTTCCTCATCCCTGCCTCATTCTGAAGCAGGTACAGACCTGGCCGAATAGAGTTGCCAACTCCCTCTTGGGACATTCCTGGAGATTTGGAAGAGGTGCTTAGAAAGTGCAGGGTCTGGGGAGGGAAGGAAGCTCGGTGGGGACAGGAGTCTGTCCTTCGAATCTGTCAATCTCCTCCAGGAGAACTGATCTCTGTGGTCTGGAGCTCAGTTGTCATTCTGGGAGACCCGTCGGCCCCGCCTGGAGGCTGGAAACCCGACCAGAATCACACGTGAAAAGTGGCTTGCGGTGCAATGGGAAAGTCGGAAGATGAGGTTTTGTAATATGCATTTTGGAAGCACTGACAGAAGGAGCCGGGCAGGCTTTTGAATTTTTAAGTCACACAACCTTAAGATTACAGCCCCGCTCCCTAAGAAGTGGATTTTGCAAAAGCGTTAGAGACTGTCTTCCTATTAAATTCTTTTTTAAAATCCCCACATCTCTGAAAGGGGAACAATTCTCGGCCTCAGTTCAGTGGGGTTGCCCCCAAAGGTTCTCCTCCAATGATGTTTATGTTGAATATTCAGAAGCTGCCAGCAAAATGTTCACTGAATACCTGAGTGGCCGATGGTTACGGTATTTGATTGCAATGTTTGCCGTTTGACATTGTGCTATGATGCCAAACCACTGCGAGGAAATTTAGCAATGGATAAAGCAGTTGAGAGGCAGTGTGGTGTAGTGATCAGAGTCTCAGGCTAGGATCTGGGAGAGCCAGGTTAGATTACCCCACTAGGGTCGCCAGCTCTGAGTTGAGAAATACCTGGAGATTTTGGGGGTGGAGCCTGGGGAGGCGGGGTTTGAGGAGAGGAGGGACCTCATCCGGGTATCATGCCATTCAGTCCACTCTCCAAAGCAGCCGTTTTCGCCAGGGGAAATGTCACGCAGGACTCTTTTTGTAGCAGGAACTTTTGTAGCATATTAGGCCACACACCCCTAATGTAGCCAATCCTCCAAGAGCTTACAGAGCTCTTCTTACAGGAGCTACTGTAAGCTCTTAGTTGGAGGAGTTGGATCGATACCTTACCCTTCCCTTGGAGTCTCAGAACGGCTTACAATCACCTTCCCTTCCTCTCCACAACAGACACCCTGTGAGGCAGGTGGAGCTGAGAGAGCTCTCTTGAGAACTGCCCTTGAGAGAACAGCTCTGAAGGAACTTATGATGACTGACCCAAGGACACCCAGCAGCTGTATGTGGAGGAGTCGGGAATCAAACCCAGTTGTCCCAGATTAGAGTCAGCGCTCTTAACCACGACACCGAACTTCATGGCAACAAAAAACAGAGACGGAGGTCCCGGTCACACAAGCGGGATGATCCGCTGCCGAAGGAGGCAATTTAGAGCCGGAGCAAAAAGAACTGCGGGAGCACGATCCAACGTGCCCCCGTGGCTCCATGCTCCGTGCTCCGGCAGCCGATCACACGTTGTGCAGCAAACCGGCAGTAGTGCGGTTGTGCGCATGCGTGGGACGGGGAACGGCGGTGGCTGCAACCGGCTACCAGCACTTCCCCAGCCAAATGCCTGGAGTTGCCGCGCATCATCCGGAAGGTAGTGCTCTGTTGATAGCACCTTTTAAATGCACGTTTTCTGGCCGAAGGGACGGATCGGGGATGGGTGCATGACGCTTCCCAGATGTTGCGTGTGATCACACCCGCTTGATGCACCCCCGATCCGTCCCTCTTGTGGGGCAAATCCTCCCGTGTGACCAGGGCCTCTGAGAACCAAATGGAAGAGTGGAGACTGATGCAATCCTCTCTGGGTCCCCACTGGGGAGAAAGAAGTAAGTGAATGAAGGATATTCACTAACAACTGGCCGTATTTGACAGCTCCCAGGTTAAAAGACTTCATACTTCCCACCTGCCAGAGTCAAAACCAAGAAGAGATGTCCAAACACTTGAATCCGATGGCAAAACTCCGCATGGTGAGACTGGCCTCTTTTTCTGGCCAAACTTTAAATATTTCTTAATTACTGTTTTTAAATCTGTTATGAATCTTATCCCTGTCCATACTAACCTCCTTTCTCAGTGAATTAAAGCAGATTGATAAACCCTGCAGGAAAACCGGGGGCAGCAGCTGGCTTGCCTTGGAAGACATATCAAAAAGCACACGAGTTTCGTTGTCATTGGACATAATCCCAGTGTCACAATGATGGGCGTGATAATCTGGGTCTGCTAATTAACCGGGGGCAATTACAAATGGGGGGGGAGAGCCAGTTTAAGGAGATTACTAAACAGCATAAGATTTTCATTAGATACGGATATCATTTTTGTACATACCTTTGTCCCACTAAAATTTGTAAACTTAAATACTCATAATAATTTTTAATATATATTTTTTAAAAAGCATGATAACTCCTGGAAGTTTTGAATAGGTCTGTGTTGCAACGGGTTTTCGCCACGGAATGGGTTGGAAGTCAGCCTGACTTGCTACGACCTGTTCTGGCAAAATGACAAATTGAAGGCTTAAGTTCTCATGGAGGTGGGAGACCTGTGTCTTCTGGGCTACACCACCGCTGAATGTCGATGGGGCGTGGACCTGACAGTTTAGCTTATCGGCTGCCTAAGCTGTGTAGATTCTCGTTTATGAGAGGTTATGTAACACAGTGGCTGGTTGGTCTACTGTGTAACTGTTGAGAGAAGGGATATAAAATAATTAGGGGAGGGCCCCTCGTTCAGTGGTAGGCCTTTACATGCGTGATGTCCAAGCAGGGTGACAAACCTCCAGGTGTGACCGGGAGATGTCCTGCAATTACAGCTCTCCAGATGACCAAGATCAGTTGCCCTGGGTGAAAGGGCTGAGAAGAAGGAGGAGGAGGAGGAGGAGGAGGAGGAGGAGAAGGAGAAGAAGGAGAAGAGGAGGAGGAGAATGACGAGGAGGACGAGGAGGAGATTGGATTTATACCCCGCCCTTCACTCAGAGTCTCAGAGTGACCTACAATCTCCTTTCACTTCCCCTCCCCACAACAGACACCCTGTGAGGTAGGCGGGGCTGAGAGAGCTCTCTCGAGAACTGCCCTCTCTGCCCTAACCCTATTAAAAACTGGACTATCATGGCCCCCATGCTACTGGCATTCAGAACAACTTTGGACACTGGTCTAGCTACACGGGACCACCTTACAGTAATCGCCATCTACATTCAACTGCACTTTATGTATATCATCTGTTATATGAAATTTTATAATATTGTACTATGTATCTGTGTTTTATTGTATTTTAACCTGTTGTACGCCGCCTTGAGCCTGCTTGTGCAGGCAAGGCGGGATATAAATCGAAATGAATGAATGAATAAATAAATGACAGCTCCGACAGAACTATGGCTTGCCCAAGGTCATCCAGCAGGTGCAAGTGGAGGAGTGGGGAATCAAACCCAATCGAGTCTATGGCATTATACTCTGCTGAAGTTCCTCCCTTTCCCAAATTCTGCCCTCCCCCAAAGCTCCACCCCCAAAGTCTCCAGGAATTTGCCAACCCAGAGCTGACACTCCTGTGTGGCCTAGGGTTGCCAGCCTCCAGGTGGTGGCTGGAGATCTCCTGGGATTACAACTGTTCTCCAGGCAACAGAGATCAGATCCCCTGGAGATTCTCCACTTGGGAAGGTGGCCTCTATGGCTCCACTGAAGTCCCTCCCCTCCCCAAACCCCACCCTCCCCAGGCTCCACCCCCAAAATCTCCAGGAATTCCCTAACCCAGAGATAGCAACCTTATGTCCAAGGTGTTTGGCATCTCCAGTTAACGGACTGAAGGTAGTCAACCTGGGAAAGACTTGCTCTTCACAAAGTCTGAAAAACTCTGCTGGTTAGAAAAGACAATACCAGGCAGAGGTATCACTGAATTTCATACATTTAAGTCTGAAATTCCTCCTGTTTGGGACAAAATCAGCCACTGTCTTTTTATTTTCAATCACACCAACCAAATTTGGCGGAGGTATTCTTAAAATCCAAGCCTAGTTGTTCATTGCTTTTGTATGAATGTTGTAAACACAGCATAAAATTGCACGCAAAGACAACGCAAACTAGATGAATGGAAAAGAAAAGCAACTGCAGAATATTGGCTGGATGAAAACACAGCAAATGCTTATGAAAACTGAGCTGCGGAAACCATTGGTCTGGCTCACTATAAAGAGATTTCTCAGTCTCATATCTGTATTATAGTCAGGAAATCTCTAGTAGTAAAGACTGATTACCTGACCTCGATGGCTCAGGATACCCTGATCTTGGAAGTTAAGCAGGGTCAGCCCTGGTTAGTATTTGGATCGGAGACCCCCGAGAAATCCCAGGGCTGTTACACAGAGGCAGGCAAGGGCAAATGACCTCTGTTAGTCTCTTGCCTTGAAAAACCCCACAGGTTGCCACAAGTCATCTGAGACCTGATGGCAACAAAAAGAGAGAGACGACGTATGTGTGTGTAGCATGTGCAGATTCCCGGGTTTGTTTGTTTTTTTCCTTTTGTGCCACTTTAAAAAAAGTGTTCCAAGAAACAAAATGTTTCGGTTACTCGTTCCCCTCTTCGTAAATAAGAGACTGATCTGTGTCCCTCGGGAAGCTTCTTCTTTTTCTTTACAGTTTGGCTTCAGATTGCGAATGTTGTGTGAGAAAAATATGTAACCAATCCTAATGAGTTTCTGCTGTTGGGTGTGGCCTATTATGCTAATGAGTTCCTGCTGGGCGTGGCCAACTTGGAAACCAGCCGGAACTCCGTTCCTGTGCATTCCTGCCCAAAAATAGCCCTG
>NW_015176083.1:111438-130048 GCF_001447785.1 Gekko japonicus | reverse complement strand
CATGCTTATTTCTTATGCTAAGGTTATAGTTGAGTGCAAACCCCCCCCCCCGAGGAATAGCCGATAGAGATTCTGGTGGACTCCAGAGTAGCCTGTGCAGATTTCAGGAGTCTATTCCCTGCCTCCGTGGAATGCTCAGAGTCTATGTCCAGTAGAGTAGCCAACTTTGAGTTGGGAAATACCTGGAAATGTTGGGAGGTGGAGTCTGAGGAGGGCAGGATCCAGACGTTGACTCTAGACCTATAAAGAGGAAGAAGAAGAGTAGGTTTTTATACCCTTCTTTTTTTCTGCCTTAAGGAGTCCCAAAGCAGTTTACAATCGCCTTCCCTTCCTCGGCCCGCAACAGGCACCTTGTGAGGCAGGTGGGGCTGAGAGAGTTCTGAGAGAACTACAACTGCCCCAAGGTCACCCAGCGGGCTTCCTGAGGAGGAGGAGTGGGGAATCAGACCTGGTTCTCCAGATTAGCGCCCACCACTCTTAACCACCACACCATGCTGTCTCTGGACCTACTCCAAAACCAGATTGATTCCAGGGATTAAAAACATAGGCCGAATTCAGACTGGCAGTTTGGCCCGGCAGCCAAACGTTTCAGTAGCGGTTCAGTAGCGGATTAAATGGGCGGGTTCACACAGGCATATCTGTCAGGCATCCCCCAGCCGTATTCGAGCCATCTTGTGCCGCTTCCCCTCCCGAGTTTAAAAGATACCAGGTGAAAGTGGTAGCAAACGTTGTGTAGAGCGGGTTGATTCCCATTCCCTGAGTGTGAACGCAAGCGCTGCTAAGGTGGGAACAACCCACAGTGATTGATAATAGGCACCAGCTGTTTCCGGAGGCAGGCGCCATCGGGGGGTGTGCGATCGTGCCCTATTTGCTGCTGCGCCAATGCGAATGGCGCATGCAGCCCAGCAAGGAAAGAGCCGCTAACAGCCCGCCAGGGCGGTCCAACAGTGTAAATGCTCCGTTGTGCTTCCTCCACAGTATCCTCCCACTTAATTTGCTGCGGTGTGAACGGGAATACCACAACCAAGCCATTCCGGGTCTGTCTGTTCCAGTTTTTCTTTGCCACGACTCCCTAGCACTTCAAATTGCCAGTCTGTACACGGCCATATATAATGTGCTCCAGATGATTTGGAGGGACAGGTCCCATAGATTTTTCCAGGAGAGTGGTATGAATAGAGTCGATTTCCACCTGCCCATGTTCCCCTCTCCCCCAGGAAAAAGCACTTTGATTTTGGCACACTGATGGTAGAACACGCTCAAACAGCTGGTTGTCACTCATTAGCATGCCCCCATCATATTTCTGAAGTGAGGTGTCTATGTGGGGAGGGAGAACTTCAAGAATGAAGAAAATTAGTTATTAAGCAATGGAAGAAATAATTACCCAGCGACTCATTTATGATCAGACCCCATTAGTCATAAGGCCGCTGAGGAGCATCCAAACTTTGAAAGTGGATTACTCATCCAGTTTTGTGTGTGTGTATGTGTGTTCCCCCCTCTCTACCAAATTCCATTTTCCAGCTCCGTTTTTGCATTCCAGTTCCAAAAGACATGATGAGGTGTTTTTTTTCTTTCAAATCCACACATCAAATGTGAATATTCATGTACTTGCATGAATGCATCAATATGAATGTACATCGGTTGACATTTTTTTTACTGAATGAACCTGAATTTAAAAGGAATCCACGTCATGTTCTTTTGAGCTAATCTGATCTTGCGGGGGATTGCTTTTTGTCACCATCCTGTGCCGTCAGCCGTCATCACCAACCTGAAAGAGGGGCCCAAAAGAGGTCCCTCAGTGATCCTTCCTTCCCTCCCAGTGTTGTAATCATTGTTTTTATGGTATGTGTATTTTATCGTACTGTAGGTGCATTTCAGCTTGGTGATAGCTGGTGATCTCCTGGGATTACATGTGATTTCCAGGCAGCAGAGATCAGTTCACCTGGAGAAAATGGCCGCTTTGGGCAATCTTTGGACAAGGTTGAGTAAATGTAGAAAAACACCATGTTCAAACAAAACACGCAATTCTAATATGCTACTATGCCTTCATATATTCGTTTAATTCATATACTTAAATATACAATAAAGACCCTTAGTGTATCTTATTAATTATAGTACATTGACAACAATAACCTTGTTTACATCTCCCTTATAAATAAAAGCCAAATGGTGGTGGCACTTCTCTAGAACATTCCACACGCTCCAAAATCAGTTCGCTCTCTGATCTGTCATTCAGAGGGTCTCCCTATCCACTGGCTGCTTTGCCTGAGTCCTGCCTCCAGCATTCTAAACATTTTGCTGTTCCTCTTCCCCCCCCCATAGCCAGTCAGAACACAGAGGTTATTTGCATATGCAGCCTCATTGGCCTTTGCCTCAGAACACAGAGGTCGTTTGCATATGCAACTTATTTATTTATTTATTTAATTTTATTTATACCCCGCCCTCCCCGCACGTGGGCTTGATTGGCTTTTGCCTCTAACATTCTAAACAGTTTGCTGTTCTGAAGTAAAATGTGTCAAATCTCCAGGTGAGGGCTGGAGATCACTCAGAATTACAACTGCTTTCCAGATGGCAGAGATCAGTTCCCCTGGAGAAAATGGTGGGCTCTGTATTCTTATATGCGGCTGAGGTGGCCCCCATATGACAGCCAATGTGACGTAGCAGGCAGGGATTCAGAGCACGGGAGAGGGTGCAGGTGTGTGGGGGGTGGAAAGCTGAAGAGTGAGGGGGAAATAAAGGTAGGTTGATGATTGGCTGGGAAGGAGATAGGGTTGCCAACTCCAGGTGGGAAATTCCTGGAGATGTGAGCAGTGTTCCCGCTAAGCTGAGTTAGTGTGAGCTAGCTCACAATTTTTTAGCCTCCAGCTCACACATTTTTGTCTTAGTTCAGGAAAGATGGCTCCAGAGCAAACTAATTTATGCAGTAGCCAAATCACTCGCTCACAACTTTCATGCCAGTAGCTCACAAAGTAGAATTTTTGTTCACAGGACTCCATAGCTTAGAGGGAACATTGGATGTGAGGGATGGAGCCTGGAGAGGGTGAGGTTTCAGGAGGCGTGGGACCTTGGACAGGTACAAAGCCATAGACTCCACCCTCCAAACCAACTATTCCCTTCTGGGGAACCATCGTTGCCAATCTCCAGGTGAGGGCTGAAGATCACTCAAAACTAAAACTGTTCTTTAGGTAGCAGAGATCAGTTCCTCTGGAGAAAATGGTGGACTCAGTGTCATTATACCCTGCTGAGGTCACCACAGCAAATTGACACTGAGTGTCCAAGGCCGGGGCACCCGCCCAGAGCCTCTTTCTAGAGGCCGTTGTATTTATTTCCAAAACGAGCCTTTTTCCTAGTTCATATATATTACATATATTCCTCTGTAATAAACAGGCTTATTCTGTGGCATTTCAATCACTTCCCCTACTGTGTTTTTGTTTAAAATTGAGTATTTTTCATTAAAATGGCTTTGGGTTATGCCCTAATTAAACTAAATGGGGGGGGGATATGAAACATTGTACTTCACAGCTACTGGGGAGAGGACCCAAATGACCCCCGTATGCCAAAAGCATGCCTTTCACTATGCAATGGCTCCTTGAGGCTGAAATCGTTAAAAGGAAGTATTAACCATTCTACATGCGAAACAGGAGCCCTTCCACTGAGCTACAGCTTGAACGAGAGAAAAAGACTACAGCTGAAATTCAAGATCTGATGTCAAGGATCACCACAAGTTCCGTCTTCAACCAGATGGCCCCGGCTGGCCCAATCTCATCACATCTCAGAAGCTAAGCAGGGTTGCTCCTGGGAAGTGCTTGGATGGGAAACCACCAAGAATGCCCAGGGCCACACAGAGGCAGGAAAATGGCAAACGGCTGCTGTTCATCTCTGGCCTTGAAAACCATAATGGGGTCACCATAAGTCAGATATGACTTGACAACACTTTCCAGCACCAGTTCTAAAGTTCAAATGTCAAATTTTGTTCTCAGGTTATGATTTTAAAATAATAATAATCCAGACCTCTAGTAAAGGACCCCATCCAACTACAGGTGAGTTCACATCTTAATCTCTCCTGAGAGCCAGTGTGGTGCTGTGGTTAAGAGTGCTGGACTAGTGTCTGGGAGACTCGGGTTCGAATCCCCACTTGTGCTATGGAAGCTCACTGGGTGGCCTTGGGCCAGTTGCACTCTCTCAGACTCAGCCTAACCTCCCTCATAGGGTTGGTGTGAGGATAAAATGGAGGAGACGAGATGTAATCCACTTTGGGTCCTCACTGGAGAGGAAAGCAGGGTACACATGAATTAAATGAATGAATGATTGATCCGTGCATTCAGAAAATGAACCATGCAGTATAACTTCCATTGATCTGTCCCAATTCAGCTAAGACCTACAAGGTATCGACATTTCATGTATGCAGGGGTCGTTTCATAGAAAAAGAGCTAGGGGAACTCATTAGAATAACTCATTAGCATATGCCACACCCCCTGACATCACCGGAAGTGTGTCATAAGGCCACACCCCCTGACATCACCGGAAGTGTGTCGTGAGGCCACACACCCCGCCCCCAACCGGCCGCCACCGCCAGCCTTGCAGCTCCACTGCCGAGCCCCATGAGGGGCCCGGCAATGGGGGGTGGGGAGAGGCAGGGAGGAAGCAACTTACCCTCCCTCTTTTCCTGCCTCCTCCTGGCTGAATGAGGGCCGGAAGCCGGAAGCAGGGGGCGGGGCTTCGTCATGTGCCCCACCCCCCGTACCTCACTGCGATCCCCCGCGATCCCCCCCGAATCTACCTCTGCATGCATGTAGAAAGCAAGGACATCTTCAAAGAAGTCTAGCCTCGTCATCCTGAGATGCTCACTTGATGCGGGCAAGATCATTATTGGCATGAGGAAAACTTCGATGATGTCATTACAAAACCCATTCCGAAGTGGTGCAATTCCAGAAAGGCCATTCTTGTAACTATTCTGACTCCATGCATCAAACCTTCTAAATGCACGTGTCCGATTCTGCCTGCATGTGCGAACACACAAATAAAGAGCAAAAGGGCACTGGCAGCAGCATAGTGCAATTTAAGAACAAAGTTTCACCTTCGGTATTTTTTTTTTTAAAAAAATCATCAACTTGCTTGCCAGGAACATGAAGGACGTATTTAGCCTGCATGGATTTTAGCCCTTCTAAACTGCTGTTTTCTTGGATCAAGTCGGAGCACCACTCCATCACTCTCTGTGGACCACGCCTGCCCATTAAAGACCGGGGTGGCCTCGGCGGCAGTTTGGAGCTCTTTGTGGGCTGCTCTGGGCCGCCTCCTGCTCCAGAGTGTGACGTGGCCTCTTAATACACGGTTAATTCCAATCTGTTAATTTCTACGGTTCGCTCTCTCTGGTGGCGCTTGCCAAACGCAGCTCAAGTTTGTTCTTGCCTCCGTGCTAAGCACCCCATCCAGGTGTGGCCTTGGCAGAGCTGATAATAATTATACACTTTCCCTGACCTTTTCCCCCCAAACCCTTCCTGTAAACAGGTATGATGATCTTGCTCCCCACCCCCACAATCCCCTTCAGAAAAGAAGAACTGTAACATAAAACTCGGCCGCGCTGGTCCTTCATGTCTCCAGGAATGCGCTCTTGTTGCCATCTTGGTGTGGTAGCTAATGAGAGGGCGTTAACTCCCAGGGTGTATGAACCATAGTCTGGAAATGACAACTCCGGCCGTGATCTGAGGCAGAGCCCTGCAGTGCAAAAACCTGTTCCCCACTTGCTCGGCACCCAAATACTACAGAATCTGAATGTACTGGAGTGGCATGGGAAATAATAAAAGTCTCTGAAATCCGTCTAGGAGAAACGAAATAACTCCAGTTCTGTTCAGGCGTGCACGCCCAGCATCGGATGACGGCTACACCCAGTGGGGATTTCCACCTGTGAGCGAACCTCCAAAGATTAGTCACCACAGCTGTGGTAAAGAGTTACAAAGGGTGATGCCGTTAAGAAAGAGTTAATGTTAATGTTTGGGGAAGAAGCCAGCGGCCTACTGGTGGTGTCTGGGAAGAAGCAGCTGTGGTTGTTGCCAGTTGTGAAGTTGTTCCAGTTGTTCCAGTTAAGGCCTCTAGGTCCCAGTTGGAGAGGTGTCAACAAAGCCTGTTTGTTCACAAGCAGCTGTGATCAGTTCCTCAGGAAACCGGGAGGCTTAAACAAAGTTTAATTCTGGATATAAGCTTTGTGTGCATGCACAGGAAAGCTTACACCCCAAAAGTGAACTTTATTGGCCTTAAAGGTGCCACTGGATTCAAATTTTGTTCTGTTGCTTCAGACCAACACGGCTACCCACCTGAGTCTGTAGACAATACTGACTTTAATAAACCAGTGTTCTCACTCAGCTTTCTGTACATTCAAGGATGTTCAAGAATTAAAATTACTTGCATGTGGATAAGCAGAAAAGAGTCAAGCGCTACAGTCTTTTAGTCGTGTTCGGGTATTTGAGCAAGAGGACAGTATGCTCTTCGTGGGCTGACCTCTGGTGATCTTGTCCAGGAACCTCCAAATGTGGATCTTGTCCTGAACTTAGATGAAATCACCATATCTAATATTTCTGCCGAAGGCTTTCACGGCACGAGTTCATTAGCTGCTGTAGATTTTCCGGGTTGTGTGGCCGTGGTCTTGGCATTGTAGAACCTGACGTTTCACCAGTAGCTGTGACTGGCATCCTCAGAGGTATAACACAGAAAGATGGAGCACTCACCTCGACACAGAGAGTACTCCATCTTTCTGTGTTACCTCTGAGGATGCCAGTCACAGCTACTGGCGAAATGTCAAGTTCTACAATGCTAAGACCAAGGCCACACGACCCGGAAAATCTACAGCAACTAATATAATATTTCTGTTCTCATTTCCCCTTCCAGTGACGTACGCTGGGCTCTTTTTGTAGCAGGTACTCATTTGCATACTAGGTGACACACCCCTAATGTAGCCAATCCTCCAAGAGCTTACAGTAGCTCCTGTAAGAAGAGCTCTGTAAGCTCTTGGAGGATTGGCTACATTAGGGGGTGTGGCATAATATGCAAAGGAGTTCCTGCTACAAAAAGAGCCCTTCTAACCTGTAGCCCCAGCCACTGTTAATGAAACGGCACTGAAGCTGATCAATGAACCAAGCTTGCACCCGAATTTCAAGGCAAAGAAGTTCATTTTGGCGCTGTTATACATTTTTATTCCTGATGCCTAAATCCTGTTGCATTCATAATTAGGAACGTTGTAAAGCAAACCTAGGTTATCAGTGCATGTTTGTTTTTTGGCAAACAAATAAATTCCTGAAACCACTGGGCTGTTGGGCAGTCTTGAGAATTCTTTGAGTAGATTCTAGAGATTCCGAAGAAGAGGAGGTTGAGGAGGGGGACATGATTTGTAGGGCTGTCGCTTAGTGGAGGGCAGGGAGCTGTTCCTGTTGGCAGCAGAGGACAGGCCTTGCAATCATGGGTTTCAATTAAGGGCGGGAAGGTACCAGCTGGATAGAAGCAAAGACCTTTTTACAGCAAGAATCAGCTGCCTGGGGAGGTGGTGAGCTCCTCCTCATTGGCAGTCTTCAAGCAGCGGCCGGACAAACCCTTGCCAGGGATGCCTCTAGGCTGATCCTGCATTGAGCAGGGGGTTGGACTAGATGACCTCGATGGTCCCTTCCAACTTTATGAATCTATATCCCTCCAATACTCGGGAGCAACAGAGTCCAGTCTTTACCACTGAAGATACATTTTGATGAGGACTACTGGATTTCAAGTGCCCACCTCTGAAGCTTTCTGTCGCATTGCTGCACCCAGGTTTTTTTCCAAGTGTGCAATGGGTTTCATTCTTAACCATGAATGGGAAGCTACAGGTCTTGGAAGCGTCTCTCCTTCCAGGCTTCCTCCAACACCTTGATTTCCTCCTTAAGCAAATTGATAACAAGGAAAACATCCCGCTGGCTGGTCTGACAGTACCTGTCAGAAAGATAAAATCTTCCCGTGAACTCGAGGAGAGAAAAGGTGCAACCCTCCCTAGTTATCTGGCTGTGATTTACATCAGGATAATTATATCTTCACTGCTGTGGGAAATTGAGGGACCCCCTCCAGGGAAACGTTGCATGTGCAGAAGTTTCTTTCTTCCTTCCTCAGTCCCTTCTTTAAAAAATTACTGCAGATCTGCTGCTGTAGAACCGGGCCAGTTGCCACAGACTGAGGCCGATTGTGATTAATTCAAAAGTAAAGTTGCTTGGGAGTTTGCAGGGCTTCACAAGCAAAATTCATTCTGTGGAAGAAATCCCACACATTTCAATGGGGCGGGTGCTTCTGAGGAGCACGGAGCCCCCTTCGGTATACAGTTCTGTTGATTCTTTTCACACACACTAAATAACGCACTTTCAATCCACTTTCAATGCACTTTGCAACTGGATTTCACTGTGGCTGATTTTGCACTGGCTTTTCCCTCCATTGTTCTATGAAACCCACGTTGGAAGAGAAATGCCTTTCTGCATTGCATGCCACTTTCACTTCCTTTGATTATTAGGCTTCCCAAGTCCCCCCCGGGGGTGGGGAAAACCCTGCCCCAGAGGCCCGTTCCCCACCGGCGGCGGATCGGGCCCCAGGGGGGAACCCCACCCCGGCGTGCGCATCACCACGAAGTGATGTTATGACGCCGGGCACACTGGGGGCGGGACCATGGTCATCCAAGAGAAAACTCTATGGTTTTCCCTCGGATGGTCGTGCCCCCGCCCCCAGCATGCCCGGCATCATAACGTCACTTCCTGGTGACGTGTGTGGGGTGTGCGCGCGCTTTGCGTGTGCGCGCTCCAGTCGCAGACTGGGAGTCCCCCGGTAAGTCCATTTTTCGACTTGGCAACCCTATTGATTGTTGTTATTTATGGTAGCCTCCACACTGCATGCAGCTTTCACTTCCTTTGATCGTCAGATTGTATTGTACCTTCTGCATAGATTTTATGGCCATTCAGAGGTGACTTTACAGTCAGTTCAGCACTGCCCCGAGGTATTTGGGCCATTCTGCATCTAGCATTCACTCCACTGTTTTACCAAACCCACACTGGAACAGAAAAAGATGCGGCTCAAAACCACATTCAGATATCCCGGGCCAATGCCCGTACTGACTGCAGAGTCACCCCTGAATGGCCATAAAATGGTGATAAATCTATGCAGACAGTACCATAAAACCAAGAGATCAAAGGAAGTGAAAGCGGCATGCAGTGTGGAGGCTGCCATAAAACCCGAAAATCAAAGAAAGTGAAAGTGGCATGCAATGCAGAGGGGGGTTTCTGTTCCAACATGGGTTTGGTAAAACAGCGGAGTGAAAGCTAGACTCAGAATGGGCCTCTGAAAGTGGTTTTCAGCTGCACTTTTCCCTCACAGTTGAGAAAACGTGGAGCGAACGCTAGGTGCAGACTCGCCCTGTGCGAAACGGCAGAATCCACTCGCAAACAGTCACTGAGGTGGATTGAGACTGCATCATTTGGCTTGTGTGAAAATGCCCAATTGATGTTTCACTTGACTAGCCTAAGAACAAGGTCTCAACCCAGCCGACAATAGAAAACCCTGTAACACAGTATGATCAAATAAAAATCAATGCAACATTATTATTTTTAAAGCCCTTCCAATAACCATCTGAAGAAGTGAGTGGTGACTCACGAAACCTCCTGCCCTGCCACAAATTCTGTTAGTCTTCAAGGGGCTGCCGGACTCTTGCTCTTTTCTGCTTGCACTGACAAAACACTGAAGGCAGAACCAAAGACCTTCCTAAGAAGGGGAAGTTTTTCACATAGGCTGTTCTTCCTCTACTTTGCTTCCAAACTGGAGTGCTTGGGGGGGGGGAACTCCCATACAATGTCCTGCTCAAATTGTCCCCCTTTTAATTATTTATTTATGTTATCTATAGGCCGCCATTCTCAGAGGGACTCAAGGCGGAGCTGCCGGACTCTTGCTCTTTTCTGCTTGCCCTGACAAAACACTGAAGGAAGAAGGGGAGGTTTTTCACAAAGGCTGTTTTTCCTCTACTTTGGCTTCCAAACTGGAGTGCTTTGGGGGGGGGGTCTCCCATACAATGTCCTGCTCAAATTGTCCCCCTTTTAATTATTTATTTATGTTATCTATAGGCCGCCATTCTCAGAGGGACTCAAGGCGGATTAGCACAAAGTGAGTCAGTAGTACCATCAACAGAATGGGACCCTCCATAACCAATGCATTAGGATATTAGACGTTTGGAACCACCAGAAAGAACTAAGCGTAGTGTAGGTGTTTGCAGGACGCATTAAGTGGTACAAAACAATAAAAAGCCCAGTAGCACCTTTAAGAAAAACAAAGTTTATTGTAGCATAAGCTTTTGAGAAACACAGCTCTCTTCGTCAGAAGTGGTACAGAAATTACCTAAACAGGATCCTGCTTGCGATAAGCTATACACAGCAGCAGATACCGCAGTCCCTAATCACTGATCCAAGCAAGTTTGTGAAACCATTATGTACAGTGCAACCTTATTACCTGCTCAGAAAACCTCTCTCGAATAGTTCAATTTTGCCTAGTTTGCCGAAAGTCAGCAGACTGGCTTTCTAAGTTTTCCCCAACCTCGATACCCTCTTTCCTCAAAATGCTTTACTCTGATCTTTTAGGGTAAGAATGGTATCCATGCGCCATTTTATGGTGCCATCTGGAAGGAATTGGATGCATTTTCCTGCCCTGCAAATGTTCACCAACAAGAAGAGGAAGAGGAGATAGGATTTATACCCTGCCCTTTACTATCCAAAGGAGTCTCATAGCAGTTTACAATTTCCTTTCCCTTCTCCTCCCCACAACAAACACCCTGTGAGTTAGGTGGGACTGAGAGAGCTCTCTGGAGAACTGCTCCTGAGAGAACAGCTCTGAAAGAACTTATGACTGACCCAAGGTCATACCAGCAGCTGCATGTGGAGGAGAGGGGAGTCAAACCCGGTTCTCCCAGATTAGAGTCCGCACTCTCAACCACCACACCAAACTGGCTCCCACACCAAACTGGACAATGGCCTCAGTTACCTACCATCAGCACTTCGCAGGTACCATTTCCCACCATTTTTCTCCCCTGCTGTACCTCAGCCAACTGTATTTAAAAAAATAATAAAATAGTACAGTATTTACTCAGATGTAAGACTGGGTTTTTTATCATATGCCACACCCCCTGACATCAGGGGCCCGGCGGTGGACCTGCAAGGCCAGCGGGAGTGCGAGGAAGCCCCGCCAAGGCCCTCCCTGGCCCCAGGCAGGCAGGGGTGGGGAGAGGCAGGGAGGAAGCAACTTACCCTCCCTCTTCTTCTGCATTCTCCTGGCTGAATGAGGGCTGGAAGCGGGGCGGGCGGAAGCAGGGGGCGGGGCTTCGTCATGTGCCCCGCCCCCCTGCACGTCACCTGGGGGAACTGCGTTCCCCCACGTTCCCCCCCGAAATGACCTCTGGACATCCCCCCAAATATGTGGTTGCCTTATATTTTACAGTTATTTTTACATATATTTTACATATATTTTACAGTTATATCCAATAATATTTCCATGTGCATAACATTTTTAGGGAGGGAAGGCAGCATGGTGTACCCCGATCTTGTCAGAATTCGGAAGCTAAGCAGAGTTGATACTTGGATGGGAGACCACCAAGGAAGGCTCTGCAGAGGAAGGCCGCGGCCAACTACCTCTTCTTCTCACTTGCCTCAAAAGCCTCTTGCTGGGGAAACCTAAGCAGGGTTGGTACTTGGAAGGGAGACCACTAAGGAAGGCTCTGTAGAGGAAGGCCATGGCCAACCACCTCTGCTTCTCACTTGTTGAAAGCCCCTTGCTGAGGTCACCATAAGTCACTTGTGACTTGACAGCTCTTTAAACACAAACACATTTTAGGGGTCATCTTGCATTCAAAGTCATCTTCCTTTCAAGTAAATATGGTGATTGCTGCAGCACAATGGCTTTAAAATGATCTCTTTCCACTTCAGATTTTAGTTCCTCTAGATGCCCAATTTTCAGTTAAAATAAAATGAAAACACCTCCAACCACACGCACAGACACCATTTTCAATGCAGAAACATAAGGGGGAAAGTTCAAGTAGTTTTTGTCCAGATTGCCAGGAAAGGAATAGAGAAAGGATGCTGCAAGACAATTGGAGTGGATCCATTCAACTAAATGTTTCAAAAATTCCCCAGGACCCTTTGGCTCTTCATCCTCCCACACTATAGTCCCTAGCAGGATCGCAACCCCGTGGGGATTTTAAAAGTTAAAAGAGGCCTCTAAAATGGTACTGCATTCCTGTGGCAAACTCAGAGCATCAGTATCATCTAGTTTGGCTCAGAGCGGGGATTTGAACACATCTCCCTGTTCCTTTCAGCTTGAAGCAGAAGAAGAAGATGAAGAAGAAGAAGAGGAGGAGGAGGAGGAGATTGGGTTGATACCCTGCCCTTCACTCCAAGTCTCAGAGGGGCTTACAAGCTCCTTTCCCTTCCCCTCCCCACAACAGACACCCTGTGAGGTAGGTGGGGCTGAGAGAGCTCTGACAGAACTGCCCTTTCAAGGACAGCTCTTGTCAGAAGGGGACAACAAAGGATGAGATGGTGAGAGAGTGTTACCGATGCAACGAACATGAAATTGAGCAAACTCCATAGGATGACGGAAGACAGGAGGGCCTGGTGTAATGTGGTCCACGGGGTCACAAAGAGACAGATTCAACAGTGCGGGTGAACAACAACTCCCTGTTCCGAGCCCAAGACTAACCACTACACCATGCGGCCTCTCCACCATGGAGGCAGTGAGTAAAAAGAGATCTGCTTATAAATTAAACCGTAGCACACAGCCTAAATCAAATATTTAGAACACTTAACATGACCTCTCATAAGATGTCAATATCCAAGGGTCATAACAGCGCTTGAGAAAATCTATTAAATATATGCCAGAAATGTGAACCGCAAGAGCGTCATTAAAATATCACTGCAAATCTCTGAATCGGGAGATAACTCCAAACTCGTCAAAGATAACCTCTCGAACTCTAAGCGGAGGCTGACATTCTTAAAACTGGATCTTCTTAAAGAAGCTAAAATATTAGAAGCAAGGAGGGCCGCATTCAAATAGACCCGCTAAGAATGGAAGCCATTGGTTGGTATCGCCTAAAACTCATTCCTTGCGCCAGATCATAAACATGTGTATTAAAATGTGCACACTCCACACTGAAACCCACAATGGATTTCCTCAGCTTATCCTAAGGGGATGCCATATGCCCTGCATTCCCCCAAGCATGGAAACAAAATACTGGCAGCGTAAATTACTCTGCATAAGAAATACGTAGCTGAATGACTGCAAAACATTTCTTCAGTGCTGATCAGAAATAGGCTTGGTTATTTGGGTCCCAGGGATTCCTCATCTTCAGGCTATGAAGTTGGAGCTGGAGCTACCATCTCTCAAATGGAAAATACAGATTTCCCCCTGAACGGGACATACAGCATGGAGAAAGAAAATAATAGCATCGACTTTGAGTTCAGTCTGTTACTGCCAGATTGAAGTGAAGGATGTTAACCACACAGAAACCTCTGGGCATAGAGGAAGTGCAGTAAGAACATAAGAACATAAGAGATGCCAATGTTGGATCAGGCCAAAGGCCCATCCAGTCCAACACTCTGTGTCACACAGTGGCCAGAAATACCAGTGCCATCAGGAGGTCCACCAGTGGGGCCAGGACATTAGAAGCCATCCCACTGTTGACCCCCCCAAGCACCAAGATGACAGAGCATCACTTGCCCCAGAGTCCCTATCTATACCTTGTGGCTAATAGCCACTGATGGACCTCTGCTCCATATGCTTGTCTAATTCCCTTTTGAAGCCGTCCATGCTTGTAGCCGCCACCACTTCCTGTGGCAGTGAATTCCAAGTGTTAATCACTCTTTGGGTGAAGAAGTACTTCCTTTTATCCGTTCTAACCCGACTGCTCAGCAATTTCATGGAGTGCCCATGAGTTCTTGTATTGTGAGAAAAGGAGAAAAGTACCTCTTTCTCTACCTGCTCTTTCCCATGCATAATCTTATAAACCTCAATCATGTCACCCCTCAGTCGTCTTTTCTCCAAGCTAAAGAGCCCCAAGCGCCTTAACCTTTCCTCATAGGGAAAGTGTTCCAACCCTTTTATCATTCGAGTTGCCCTTTTCTGCACTTTTTCCAAAGCTATAATATCCTTTTTAAGGTGTGGTGACCAGAATTGCACACAGTATTCCAAATGAGGTCGCACCATTGATTTATATAGGGGCATTATGATATTGGCTGATCTGTTTTCAATACCCTTCCTAATAATCCCCAGCATAGCATTGGCCTTCTTTATTGCAGTCACACACTGTCTCGACATTTTCAGTGAGTTATCTACTACAACTCCAAGATCTCTCTCTTGATCAGTCTCTGCCAGTTCAGACCCCATCAATGTGTATTTATATTTAGGATTTTTGGCTCCAATGTGCATCACCTTGCACTTGGCCACATTGAACCCCATTTGCCATGTTGACGCCCACTCGCCCATCCTTGACAGATCCCCTTGGAGTGCCTCACAATCCTCACTGGTTTTCACCACCCCGAACAACTTTGTATCATCCGCAAATTTAGCCACTTCACTGCTTACTCCCATCTGAAGCCAGCCAGAACTCCGTTCCTGCCCCAAAATAGCCCTGCCAGCACTGTACAGTTCTTGGACTAGATGTCCCTTGGGGTCCCTTCTATGTTTCTGTTTTCTAAATCCATCAGAGGCTGGATAGAAGAGATTGCAAAAATATCCTTAAAGGTAAGTAAGTGATAGCAAAGCTAGATTCCAGTCTGGAAGCACCTTCAAGACCAACAAGAGGTTGGGGGCATAAGCTTTCAAGAATCAAAGCTCCCTTCATCCGAGCTTAAACTCTCGAGAACTCATACCCCCCCCTTCAAATCTTGTTGGTCTCAAAAGTGCTAGTAGACTCGACTTCCGATTTTCGGCACCATGGGGATGGACCAGCTCCAGGAGAGATCCCGAGAAGCTTTGCCGGAACGCCGGGTTTGGTGGGGGTTCGAGGGCTCTTGAACTCTCCTGGGTTCCCCGAAGAGGAGCCCAAGCAGGGGGCTTGATCTTGGACTCTCCGCAAGTAGCGGCGAGCGGACTGAGTCCAGGATCACCCTGAAGCGCAAACCCATGTGAGAGCATCTGTGGACCTCCATACAGAGGTTGATTCGGGGGGATCGTGGGGGATCGCAGTTCCCCCGGGTGAGGTACGGGGGGTTGGGCACATGACGAAGCCCCGCCCCCTGCTCTTGCAGGTCCACCGCTGGGCCCCTCATGGGGCTCAGCAGTGGAGCTGCAAGGCCGGCGGTGGCGGCCGGGACCATTGGGGGCGGGGGGTGTGGCCTTATGACACACGTCCGGTGATGTCAGGGGGTGTGGCCTTATGACACACTTCCAGTGATGTCAGGGGGTGTGGCATATGCTAATGAGTTATGCTAATGAGTTCCCCTGGCTCTTTTTCTACGAAATGACCTCTGCCTCCATAGCTGCGGAGCCGTGACAGGGGGAAAACAGCGGACCTCACATGAAGCTTGAAAAATGCTAGTAGACTCAAATTTAACTCTTCCACTGCAGACCAATGTGGCTACTCCACTGAAACGCGGGGTGCCAGCCCCCAGGTGGCAAATGAAGATCTCCCATTATTGCAATTGATCTCCAGACGACCAAGCTCTGTTCTGCTGGAGAAAATGGCTGCTTTGGAGGGTGGACTCTTCAGCATTGTAACCTGTTGAGGTTCTTCCCCTCCCCAAACCCCATTCATGCCAGGATCCACCCCCAAAATCTCCAAGTATTTCCCACCCCGGAGCTGATAACCCTACCCAAAACTAAGTGATAGCAAAATTTCAAAAGAAAGGGACAATTTGTGCGTTTAATGAGAGGCATTATAGGAAATGGTTGTTTCATCATCAATGTCACATGCCAAGTGTTCGTTTGAGGAGGAGGAGGAGGAGGAGGAAGAGGAGATTGGATTTATACCCCGCCCTTCACTACCCAAGGGAGTCCTAGAGCAGCTTACAAACTC
Organism: Gekko japonicus; assembly: GCF_001447785.1. Taxonomy (NCBI): domain Eukaryota; kingdom Metazoa; phylum Chordata; class Lepidosauria; order Squamata; family Gekkonidae; genus Gekko; species Gekko japonicus. Next base: position 114,009 of record NW_015176083.1, on the reverse strand, counting down.
CTTTCCCTTCCCCTCCCCACAACAGACACCCTGTGAGGTATGTGGGGCTGAGAGAGCTCTTGACAGAAACTGCTCTTTTTTTCAAGAACAGCTGTGCCAGAACTATGGCTTGCCCAAGGTCCTCCAGCCAGGTGTAAGTGGAGGAGTGGGGAATCAAACCTGGTTCTCCCTGATTAGAGTCCGCACACTTAACTACTACACCAAACTGAGTTTGAAGAAGAGTTGGTTTTATACTCTGCTCTTCACTCGAAGAAGTCTTGGAGAGTGGCTTACAATCGCCTTTCCTTCCTATCCCCACAACAGATACCCTGTGAGGTAGGTGAGGCTGAGAGAGTTTGGAGAGAACTGTGACTGGCCCAAGGTCACCCAGCTGGCTGCATGTGGAGGAGGAGTGGGGAATCAAATTTGGTTCTCCAGATTAGAGTCTGCTGCTCTTAACCACTATACCATGTGAGGTATATATTTCCTCACATGGTTATATAGAGGCAGTGAACAGGGATAACATGGAATCATTAACAATCACAAAGGGTAAATGGACACAAATCTGATATCAAGAATCACAAGACTGAGAAACCTGGAGAAGAACACTTCAGCCTTCCAGGACATTCAATGGGTGACCTCAAAGTAGCTGTTTTTATTGCAAAAGAACTTCAGGAACAGACTCCAAAGGGAAATTGCTGAGTTCCTCAAAGTAGCTGTTTTTATTGCAAAAGAACTTCAGGAGCAGACTACAAAGGGAAATTGCTGAGTTCCAATTTATTACAACACTCAGAACAATGGAACACCAGGGCTTAACAGGGATATTGGTTTCTTATCTCACTACGTATGCTAACCTCATTCAGTCCTTACATCTGTATTCCCACCAATCCTCAAGAAGGGTTGTGGCACCAAAATTCTGGAATTCCATCCCCAGGGAGCCCCCCTGGAGACTGCCAGTCCTAGCCCCAGGTCATGAAGAGCTTTAAAGGTAAGCAACAGCACATTGGACTGGATTTGGAAACTAATAGGCAACTGGGGAAAGATTGCAAAATAGCAGGAATAAGAGCCCTCCCACCTCATCGTGGTCAAAGTCCAGCTGCCATGTTTTGTACCCGTTGCCGTTTCTTAATTGTCTTCAAGAGCAGACCCACACTGGGGTCTCATCATGCCATCGCACAACTGTTGTGCATTTAGACTGCAGTGAACAAGGCCCTTTAATAACATGCTTAAAGTCCTTCTAGGGTTACCAAGCTCCCCTGGTGTAAACGGCTGCCGCAGAGGGTGGACTGAATGGCATTTGTTATGTATTGGGACGGAAACATTGCAGGACTGTGCTGCCAGAGACAGGGTGAGCTTGGAGCCAAATAACAATAGACCAACAGGATTCTGGCAGTAACCACTTAAGATGTAAAGTTTTGTAAATAGCCTATCCTTGGGAATGGGGTGTGTTGGGGTGTGGCCATTGCAGGCAGTATAACCGAGCAGAGGCTCTGGTCTACAGTCTTGCTGAAATCACTGAATAAAGTCAAGCTGATCACTAGACTTGGAGTCTGTTCATCCATGGAACCCACTATTTAACAGCATTATACCTCTCTGAGGTCCTGCCCCTCCCAAACCCTGGGCTCCCCAGAGCTCATCCCCAAATCACTAGGGGTTTCCCAACCTGGAGTAGGCAAAAATTCTTCTAAGTCCAAAGGATGAGCTGGCCGAGATGAGGCTCTGGTCTACAGTCTTGTCTTGCTGAAATCACTGAATAAAGTCGAGCTGATCACTAGACTTGGAGTCTGTTGATCCATGGAACCCACTATTTAACAGCATTATACCTCTCTGAGGTCCTGCCCCTCCCAAACCCTGGGCTCCCCAGAGCTCATCCTCAAATCACTAGGGGTTTCCCAACCTGGAGTAGGCAAAAATTCTTCTAAGTCCAAAGGATGAGCTGGAAAAGTTACCCAATTCTCTCCCTAAGGAGGAAGAAGCAGTAGTTCACTTAATGCTCAGCCCCTTTACTCCAGGCGGTGAAGAGTTGCTGACACATTCATTACTCACCGGAGAAGCACGCCTAACCGCTCACCTCTCTCGACTGCTCCTTGATTAAACCTTGCAAATCATGTCTGTTTCTATGGAAATGATCTCCCTCACAGCCAAAACACCGCCTGGGGCCTCCCTCCTTTACACCGTCTCCCTCAGGGTACTCGGTCGCTCTCGGAAGGGTCAATATTTAGGAGGGCAAGATCTAAAGGGGAAAACACACACACACCCCACTCCCAAAAGACACGCAGCACTTGATGTCTTTGCGAGAAGTTTTCTGCCTCTAGTTGCAGGAAAGAATCTAACCTCTCTCTCGTTTCTCCCTGACCGCTGTCCCGTTTGTTACAGAAATCACTTCTCAGCATAAGGGGTCACTGTCTTTGCCAAGGGAAAGTGCATCTTTTGTACCAGAGGAGATAGAATCCTGGTTTGCTCTCAAGATTATTATGGCAGCTAATGAAAGAACCTGATTTCCTGCCTTCGACAATTAAGGAATCGGCTGCCTTCGGTTACCCCTAACAACTCGAGCAGCCAAGGAGATTACTAAGCAAACAGCCTGCCCCT